>NC_057798.1:761457731-761611708 GCF_018294505.1 Triticum aestivum | reverse complement strand
CTGTGGTAAGATCTCTTTCTTCTCCTTTTTTCTTGTTGTTGAGTTCTCTCTGGCCGGCCTCTGACCAGTCGGCTTGCTTTTTTAATCAGAACCCCCTCCTTCACCCTTCGACCGGGACCGCGGGGGCGGAACGCGAGTTTGCCCCTTACCGCGCAGTGTACGACCTTGCCGACAATGACTTGGGGCGGCCGCCCTTGACGACGACGCCGTGGGGGGAGGCGCTGAGACAGGCGGCTCCGGGTTCACCGCCGGCTTTGAGGACTCGCTTGACAATGACGAGGTCGACCCCATTCCGCGCCGCCAGCCATCATCTGACCATCAAGGCGTTGGCCCTTCCGGCGGGCCAGCTGCGCGGGGCGGCGCGTAGAAACGTCGGGCGGTGCCGACCCTCTTCGGTGGGCGGACGAAGAAGCCCAAGGGTTCCACGGCGGCGACCAAGCGGGACGAGGCGGCCGCAAAGGCAGCCCATTTCCGCAAGGTGGTGAAGCAGCCGCAGGCGGTTTCGGCGTAAGCATTGATTCTTACTTGCCTTTCTCTCTTTCCTTTAGTCGGTGCTCTTCTAAGTCTTTCTTGTTTTATCAACCAGGGCTCCTCTCTCTCTTGAGTGGACTACCGCCGCCTCCATAGTCGGCGGGGCCGGAGGATCAGCGAGCTCCCGCCGCGTAGACCCTCGCGCCGAGCTCCATGCAGCGACGGGGCAGAACGCGCGGGAGGAGCGGGAGGCGGAGGAGCAGAGGGCAGCCGCCACCGAGGCGGCTCAGGAGACGACGGCGGAGTCAGCCGAGGTGCAGGCCGACGCGGCGGCCAAGGCCCAGGCAGAGGTCGAGGCCGCAGAGAGGGCGGCACAGGCTCTACGTAGCCAGCCTCCGCAACTCGTCATCCCCCTCCGCACCATGGCCCCCGAAATCCCGGTGCCCCCGCCGGAGGAAACCGGCTGTGACCCGCCGGCGACGGAGAGGGAGGGGGGCGACGTAGTCATCCCGGAGGGAGAGGCGGTGCCGCCTCCGTCAGCTAGAACGGGCCAAGGCGGCCAGCCCGAGGTGCCGCCTGATGAAGCCATGTACCTAGGGTAGGGTCATGGACCTGTCCAAGGTACCCTCCCCAAGGACATCTCTAGAAGAAACTGCCTTTCAGTCGACCTGGAAGGATTCCACTCGACGGACTCGAAGACACTCGACCATGAAGAGTCACTCGACCACCAGGAGATCTAGGGTCATTCTGCACCCAATCGGTCTGTTATTAAGTAGTCTTTATGGCCATGATAGCACTTTATGTAAGGCGTTTCCAGTAACGCCAGGCCTTTATGTACATTGAACCCTCCGCTACGTGGGCTGGCTGGGGTCCTGGCGCACTCTATATAAGCCACCCCCTCCACAGGCAGAGGGGTTCGCACCCCTATAACTCATACTTATATAATCCAGTCGACCGCCTCCAGGCTCCGAGACGTAGGGCTGTTACTTCCTCCGAGAAGGGCCTGAACTCGTAACTCCCTTGCGTATACAACTACTCCATAGCTAGGATCTTGCCTCTTCATACCTACCCCTATTCTACTGTCAGGCTTAGAACCACGACAGTTGGCGCCCACCGTGGGGCCGGTGTCTTAGCGACTTATTGGAGAAGTTGCAATTGTTCCGATCGCCTTCACCATGGTTTCTGGAGGAGTTTTAGTGGAGGGCCGCGAGATCCGTCTCGGCACGCTCACGTTCATCGTCGACGACTCCGCTTGGCTCCAGGAGGCTCCACTCGACATCGACGCGCTCCCAGTCCGCGAGGCGACATACTTTCGTGCATGTGTCCGCGCCGTCCTGCTGCGGCAACCGTCGGCCCCGTATCGGTTGACCCCTGCGTCATTGTCGGTGTCAAAACCGGCGGATCTCGGGTAGGGGGTCCCGAACTGTGCGTCTAGGCGGATGGTAACAGGAGACAAGGGACACGATGTTTTACCCAGGTTCGGGCCCTCTTGATGGAGGTAAAACCCTACGTCCTGCTTGATTGATATTGATATTGTGGATGTTTACAAGAGTGGATCTACCACGAGATCAAGGAGGCTAAACCCTAGAAGCTAGCCTATGGTATGATTGTAATGGTTGTTGTTGTTGTTCTATCGACTAGCCTGGCCTCGGTTTATATAATGCACCAGAGGCCTAGGATAACAAGAGTCCTAGCCGAATACGCCGGTGGGGGAGGAGTCCTTTTCTTGATTGCCAAGTCTTGTGGAATCTTCCTTGTATGCGGCAACTGTCCGGACTGGCCCATGAGTATATGGCCATGGGGATCCTCGGCCCAATCCAATTGATCGGGAGACGACGTGGTGAGTATCCCCTAGTCCAGGACACCGTCAGTAGCCCCCTGAACCGGTCTTCAAGTTGGGGACGCTCCTCGATTCTTTCGAACAGTTCTTCATTTTCGGTCGTCGGTCTTGAAAACTGGTTCAACAAATCTTCTCATCTTTGATCTTGAGGATCGCCGAAATGCATTCGACGAGTTTATACGTCGGGTATCCGAGGAGCCCCTTTAAGTTTCTGGCTTTTATCAATGCCTTGTTATTTTTATGCCACACCTCGGGTTTGAAGTTGTTCCCGGGCGGCAACATCCTCTTGCGTCCGAGCTCCAATGCCGGACTGCATTCGAGGTATCTTTTGCAGCCGAGCACCAATGCCGGACTGCTTCCCAGCTCTAACGCCGGACTACATTCGAGGTATCTTTTGCAGCCGAGCACCAATGCCGGACTGCTTCCCAGCACTAACGCCGGACTATGTATCCAAGCTCTAACGCCTGACGGTATCCGAGCTCCAACGCCGGACTATGTATCCGAGCTCCAACGCCGGTCTGTATCCGAGGTGTCGTAAATCACCTTGGTTCAAAGAAGTTTGAAGGAGTTTAGCCGAGCTTAATGCCGGAAGTGCCCTCTATGGAGCCAGCCACTAGCGCCCGAGCTTTATGCCGGACTGCTTCTGAGGTGGTGCACCACCCCTAATGTGGACCGAATTTTGTCAATATTTTTGATTGGTGCCAGTAGCCCTCAAGGTGGGTATCGGTCTAAAACCCGAGATGCACATGAAGGATGACATAAGACCGCTGATCCCCGTAGCCGCTGAGACTCAGGTTGATTTGCAAAATCGGTCTGAGGATCAAGTCCTAGCTCGGCAGAATACTTCGGGACGCAAAAAGCGGCGTGCTCAGTCCTCAAGACTCGGGTTGGGTGCGGCCGACCAACCTGAGGATCAAAATCTCCTCGGAAACTATATTGCACTTAAAATTTTCTGCATAGAACAGGCAATGCAGTAGCCCCCGAGACACTGGTCGGGTGGCAACACCAGATCAGGGGATTGATGTGCCCCTTTAATATTTGTAAATAATAAGCCCGAAGCCCAGTAGCCCCCGAGCCTTAATGCGGGCACGGGAGGCCGAATTAAGGATCGATATCCATAGTAAAATCACAAATTATGTGTAATGACTCTATGTATCCAAGTACTTTACGTCATTAATGCTCGGATCCGCATTGTACAAAACTTTATTGACAGACCATTGGCTTCCACCTCCTCGGCCAATAGCCGAGGAGTGTTTGTCTTACTTTATAAAGCCTTTATGAGGGCAAAGATTTACAACAAACAAGGCAATCTGGCCATACGGTTTTATAAACAAAGGTACGCGGAGAGACATGTTATATTACTGTTTAACAGAAGAAATGTCTTCCAAAGAAAATAGTCCCGCTATCGGTTCCTTTCTTTGGATTGTCATGCTAAGCATGATCATGAAACCTCTGCTCCAATGTAAGAGCAAAATATCGAGGATTTAGTTTGGGAGGCCAGTTAATAGCCCCCGGTAGTGTTCGGCGACAGTCGAGGTCAAGCCGTAAACACTTCGGCCATTGTTATGAATGGCCCATTGTTTAATATAGTCATCGGATCGCTGACCAGTTTACACCTATTGTGACAGTCAGTTTTCGGCTTTCTCCACTGAGGTGCTTGACCATGCGAGCTGGAAGCACAATCGCAGTGGTTCTCCCTTTGCACACCTAGCCGAACAAAGCGGAACGTAGGAGGCAAGCACGGGAGCCGGGCAACCCAACTATTGACCGAAGACACCATTCAAAACTGATGCATATATATCAATATCCGAGAATGTTTTTGCCGAATCTCAAAAGGTGTCCGGCGTTGCACTGCGAGACTTGTGCTGAAAACACACAGATAGTTTAAAAGTGCCATGGGCTCAAAAAGCCAAAAAACTTATTCAAAAGATTAATGTCTGAACTAGATCAAGTGTTCGGTGCCAATCCGAAAATTGGACTTTAGAAAAAGGTGCTTCTGCCGTGCTTTAACATGACATATCCTATCTCAAAACTTCAAGCGGGTCAGCCTACGGCTTCTTTGAGAGAGAAATTAGGCTCCCCGGCTAGTGACCGCACACTTGTGTCGAAGGAGTGATAAATAATAATAAAAACTTTGCAACGACTAAGAAGAAAAACACTTATCATAAAACGGCTCATATAAATTTAAGAGCCGCCAATTGACTTGGGTAAAAGTTGATAATGTAAGGTGACATGTAGAATGCCTTCTAGCCG
Organism: Triticum aestivum; assembly: GCF_018294505.1. Classification (NCBI taxonomy): domain Eukaryota; kingdom Viridiplantae; phylum Streptophyta; class Magnoliopsida; order Poales; family Poaceae; genus Triticum; species Triticum aestivum. The sequence continues at coordinate 761,607,144 of NC_057798.1, read as the reverse complement.
GATTGTAGATCGTTTGTCATAGCGGACCTTTTCGCTTCAACCTCTGGACCCAATAGTCCGGAGTGTGTCCGAATACCCTCGCGGTTATAAAAACCGGGGCATGCGTGGAGACCAAGCGTAGGGGTCATTAGTGCTTTATCAGACAAGTGCCCAACTAGTTATGTTATATTACATGGTTAGTAAGAAACATCTTCTAGGGAGAATAGTTCCGTTAGGGGTTCCTTTCCCTGGGAGGCATGCCCTAAAGTGCATGTCCGGACTGCGAAAAGAGCAGAAAAACATCTGGGGGCAGGTAAATAAATAGGTAGGAAATCATCTTTTAGTTCACCGACCGAGTATTCCCTTAAGAACGCTAGCTTTCGGCTTCACCCAGTCTGAGGTACACATCCGGCTGACCCGGCAGTAACAATCGCAGAGGTGCTCCCTTTACCACCTAGCCGAACAATCGGGAACGTAGGGGTAAGCACAGGAGCCAGGCAACCCAGCTTGGCCAAAACTTAAGTCATATCGATGCATATAATGGTGAATAAAAGGTACATGCGGAAGTGTGACACATGTGTTGGGCATAAAGCCCGAATTAATAAGCTTCTGTTAAAGAAGCCCCCAGGTATAATGAGCGCGGGTAGCGCGTCAAGTGTGTGCGAACAAAGTTTCGACAAGGAAGATTTTTACAAGCAACTTTTTTCCGAGAAAGTATAATGCTTGGTCGAACCGAACACAAGTTAGAAATTTTAAAACTTTGAGCATGAAGGCAACTTAGCTGGTTAATGTGTTCGGTATTGATGATGCGGTCCGAGCTTGATGCGGGACAAGGTTCCATCCCCCAAGCCGGTCCCGAGGTGGCGGAGCAAAGAGCTCGGCACTGTGAAGTGGTGACATAGCATGGTCAATGCAGGACGGCAGAGTGATGCCGAAGTCCCTGGCATGGGGTAATGAAGTGTTGACGAAGCCCCCGTCCAGCCGAGGTGACGTCAAAGGATATAGTTCGGCTGGATCATTTTCCTGTGCACAAAAAATAGTGCAAACCAGAGATAATAGTAAAAAAAATCGTTGCATAATAAATAATTTATGCAAAGTGAGTAATAAAAGAAATATGGCCTGGTGCCGAAGTCGATGTCGATGCATGTCGTCGGCGTAACGCAATAAAGGCGTGGCAAAGCCTGGATTCATAGGTCGGTCCGAGTTCCGGATGCGGCGTTCGCCGGACTATGTACGGAAACTGACCGAACCATCATGCGACCGTCGATAATGCGGCCACCGTTTGATAGACCTGTGTACATATGATGGACAAACCAGAGTAATAATTCCTTGGGAAAAATTAACCCAAACAAGCAAAAAGAAATACTAGGATTAATAGCACCTGGTTTATTTGTTGTAGCAATCCTAAGGAAGATGATTCCCAAAATTGGGACTTGATCCGCGCACCCATTGCCTGGTCGGCTAGTGACGCCGAAGTGTCCGGAGTAGGTTGATGAAGAGATGGCGAAGCCCCCGGTCCAGCCGAGATGTCGAAGTAGGTCGGTGTGATGGACACCAGCTTGAAGAAGCAATAGTGCGGCCCTGCCGATGCAGATCGTGACGCGATCGATGCCGGCTTGATGAAGTGACCATGTGGCGACGTAGGTGTGCTCGCCCCGTGTAATCCGTGGGGCGGCGACGTTGGTGACAATTTATCCTTCACGATGCCGAACTATTGTTCGGCTGGCCAAGATGATGATCCGAAGAAATTGAGCTCGGCTCAACAAAGCGACGACGCGTCTAACGCAGGTCGGCCGCCGTGGAGTGATGTGGTCGGGCTGGTTTGACACCGGCGCGACGGTGAAGTTCGTATTGCAAGAATACTTTTAATACTACTGGGATGTGTTTGAGAATAAAACACAACACCCCATATGAAAACTTCCTTCAAAAAGGATGTCCGAGATCCCGTTCATAAATAAGATGAATTCGGGTCGTGATGCACTAATCAGAAGTTTCCCGGAGTTTGGACGGTCGGATCGAGCTGAATTTTTGGTAGGTGGTAGATATGGGAATTCCGCAGTGAATCAACGGTTGGATCCTCCAAAGGACATCCGAGCTAGATGCTGGATATCACGCCCTAAACTCGTCCGGATTCTCGTCCAGATTCAACAGGGCTCCGGTATATCGGAGATTGCCGGAGATTCCTCCATCGGAACTCGACGAAATTTTTGCAGGGTTGTTGTAGACTTAATTTTGCATAATTCCACCGAAGTAATCGTTCAAGCGACACTCGAGGAGGCGGTGGCAGCGGATGCAAGTTTGCTGTCCAGAAAACAGCACGGTCGCCTGAGGGCAATGTTGACGTTGAGCCCCCAAGCTCCATTGATGACTCCTCCATGATCTTGATAGAGATCAGAGTTGGTGTTGATGAAGGCCTTCATCCGAACATGACGATCGGAGGTAGGCCGTAGTCCTCGGTCAAGCCAAGGTGACCAGTCGAGCTGGTGATGAAGAAGCCGATGTCGTAGTTGACCTGCAGTCGAGCCATTGATCCTTTCATCGATCACACAGCGGAACTCTCAATGAAAGCACCAATGTCGGTGTCAAAACCGGCGGATCTCGGGTAGGGGGTCCCGAACTGTGCGTCTAGGCGGATGGTAACAGGAGACAAGGGACACGATGTTTTACCCAGGTTCGGGCCCTCTTGATGGAGGTAAAACCCTACGTCCTGCTTGATTGATATTGATATTGTGGATGTTTACAAGAGTGGATCTACCACGAGATCAAGGAGGCTAAACCCTAGAAGCTAGCCTATGGTATGATTGTAATGGTTGTTGTTGTTGTTCTATCGACTAGCTTGGCCTCGGTTTATATAATGCACCAGAGGCCTAGGATAACAAGAGTCCTAGCCGAATACGCCGGTGGGGGAGGAGTCCTTTTCTTGATCGCCAAGTCTTGTGGAATCTTCCTTGTATGCGGCAACTGTCCGGACTGGCCCATGAGTATACGGCCATGGGGATCCTCGGCCCAATCCAACTGATCGGGAGACGACATGGTGAGTACCCCCTAGTCCAGGACACCGTCAGTCGTCCTCCCTCCCTGTCTCCCGCCAGCGCAAGCGCTCTGGTCGATCGAGGCTTCAGCGGTGGCTGAGACACGCAGTGGCTCGCCAATCGGCCACCACCCAAGTTGCGGCGATTGAGCCCGACGAATCTCTCTATGGCCTATTTGATCTGTCGAATGGCTCCGTAGAGACCGCATCTGAGTGCGACAGCAGTGATCCAGCTGTGGGGACCGATTCTCCGGGTATTAATTTCCAGAAAATGGCCCTTGTGCTCACCAGCCCCAGGATAACTATTAGCTGATGAGGCACCGACTTGATACAGAAATTCCAAGCAAAACACAAAATATGTAGTACAAGACCATTCTGGCCTGTGAGTACAACAAATGGTTTCTAATGGTTGATGGCGGAAGTGGTTTGTGGATCATCAGTGTCTTTGGCACTCCAATTCCCACACGAACAGCTGACCAAGTTAACTCCTATCTTCGCGAGGCTGCTATCACCGTTGCTTAGGTTCCAGGACTGTCGGCACGGTCGCTCCTCTCCGCGCAAGAAAATCTGGCCAAGACAATATCCAGGGACAAGCCAGTGAGTACTTTGAATGTACTCGCAAACATTATGAACATAGGTATAATATAACAATGATATGCTGAAAATATTTTATGCTCATGACGTCAGTCACAAAAGATAAATAAAACTCTGATGCGTACAAGCATGTTAATTATGAAAATGCAATAACATAGCAATATTAAAATTATGAAATAAATAACAAACATGCCACAGTCGGGTGTCTGAGCGACACCACATAAAGGGCTTTAAAAGAAATGCCACAGTCGGGCGTCTGAGCGACACCACATAAAGGGCTTTAAAAGAAATGCCACAGTCGGGCGTCTGAGCGACACCACATAAAGGGCTTTAAAAGAAATGCCACAGTCGGGCGTCTGCGCGACACCACATAAAGGGCTTTAAAAGAAACAATCATAGTGAATATCTCGGTGGTAAAACCATCCCAGGGATATTCCATAATACCAAAAATATCACGGGTTAGTTCACAACGAAAATAATAATCATAATCATCATAAATCACAAGTAGTGTTTCCAGTTCTGGTTTAACAGTTTCACCTTCGAAGACCGACACTAAGACCGACACTTGACCCATCCCAGACTGTAGTCCTTAACCATGGACACGGCTATTCGAATAGGTTTAATCTCTGCAGAGGGTGTACTCTTTACCCACAAGTGACGGATTCCTTTAGTCCATCAAGACTAATTCCGTCCACGGCCTTTTAGTTGCAAACACACCTAACTTGCACACACCAGCTTAACTCACATGTGTCTGGAATCACCCACGACACCTGTCAAGCAAAACTCTAAGTGGGGAGGCTACAACCTCGACGTAACATGGGATCACAAAATTTATACCACGCGCAAACTGGGGAAGCTACCCCCTTCAGCTACAACCGAAACACCCATGCTCCCGGACCCGGTGGCATGACTACCAGATGCCTCCAGTATCTTCCACCATGGCCTCTCTGTACGGTGTGTGCTAGGAAAGGGGTTGACAACTTACTGAAATGTACCCTACTTATTGTAGAGACGAGTGGTAGTACGAAGTAAGTATGGGGGTTACTGGCACAAGACTCGATCTACGGTCGACTCAGGAGGTTGTAATATTCTCTGCAAGATTAGCATAACAATGCATATATTTCAACCAACCGATAGAAACATCACGCGACATACCCCCTCATGCCATACCGGACACGACCGTCTCGACGGAGGGCTAGGGACAAGAGCGTGTCTACCCAAGACAAAGGCCTTCCCGGCTTCCCTTCCGGTATGCATGAAAGGCATATGACAGTGATTTCCATCATAACCATATCAACTCCATCAGCATAAAAATCATTATTATGCACTCATGAGTGGGATCACCTCCTCACATAAAATAACGTATGCTCGTGTCGGGGTGGTGTTGTCACCGAGTCAAACAATACACATAAAAATTTCACCAGGGTTCAAAATGCTTGCCTTCAGGTCATGGGAAAGCAGGGTGCATTCCAAAACATCTTGAAATATTCAAAAATCCTATTTAAAAGAATATATATGAATTAACACACAAAATCAAAACAGCACAAAAAGTTGTTTTGAATTTTTTTCAAATAAATCTTAAAATAAACTAGACCATATTTGAGAGAGGTAGGAAAAATAATTAATTTATTTGGAGTTGTATTTAAAAAGATACAGCCGGTCAAAGTTTGGTCAAAAATCTGTTATTTAAATAAAAACAGAAAAGAAAACGTTTCGAATATATACGTACACGTCGAAGGCGCATTTTGGAAATGCGCTTCCACTTATCCCACGTGGACTGGACGGGGTCACTGACAGTGGATCCAGGGGGCCCACTGGTCAGGTTTGACTAGTCCAACTCTCCCTCCTCTTTCTCTGCCTGAATGGCAGCGAGGCAACAATGATCAACGCCGGCGAACGACGGCTCCTCGCGGGCTCCAGATGGTCGGGATGGATCCGCAAGACTGGGGCGGTCCTTCCGGTGGTCGCTGGGTCGGCGGGGATGGAGTGAGCTGCCGGCGGCGAGCTTCGCGGCGGCGGAGGCATTCGGGAGCAAAGTGGGTTTGGGGCTATGGTGGCTCCCGATCAAAATCGAGCAGGGGGACGGGCTCACGGGAGGAAGGGAAGGCTCCTGGTGGAGAGAGTGGAGAGGGGGAGGCCCTGGTGGCGCCGGAATGGTCGGGGCCGTGGCGGCGGCTGTGGTTGCCTGAGATGGGGAAGGAGACCTCCCCGAGTTGATTTGCTGCCAATGGGGTTCCTAGGGAGATGGTTTGGGACTGCCTCCGTGCGGGGATGAGCTCGGGGCTCCTTATATAGGCGATGGAGGTCGGTTCCGAGGCGGCCGGCGATAAGGATGACGGCGAACCGCCATGCTGTAGCTTGGGCGACGTGGCGGCGACGAGCGCTAGGGGACACGCTTGCGGATGAGCACGCACTGCTCCAGGAGGCAGGTGGCAAGCGCTGGCGGCTTGGGCGGCGCCGACACGGCCGGGGCCTGCATGCGGCCGTCAGCTAGCCGCCACGGCCGTCCTGACGATGGCGCTGTGGGGTGCCAGGGTGGTCGGGGTGGCGTGGCGGTGCAAGGGGACACGGCGTGCTGGTTGCGATCGGTCACGGACCGGATTGGGTGCGGGGTGGGACGCGGCGGCTCGGGCGCACGTGCATGCCAAACGCACGCTCTGGGCGCGCCCAGTGCACGCCCGGGACGTGCTCGACGAAATGCCAGGGCAACCTAGAGGTCGCAGTTGAGGCTGGCAAGAAACATGGCTAGTCTAGGGTTAGCAAGGGAATCAAGGGACATGGTGGATAGGTCAGGGGCTCAAGTTCACAATGCAAACTTGAAATCATGCCAAAACTGGCTATGCACTCAGGGTGTTTGTCAAAATGCCAAAGGCACCTAAGCAGTTCTTGGGGTGGCCAAATCTCCCAGAGTGGGGTCTCTTCAGAAGAAAGAGGGGGTGGTGAAGTTAGTTTGCCAAAAGGAGAAACTTGCTAGTGCAAGTTTTGCAAAACTACAATTCTGGACAGGGAGTAAATGGCATCATTGCATGGACCAAAAATGTTCCAAAGAGTGCATGCTCCTGGACTTAGGGGTTTTGTAGGGTTGACTACAAGCATGAGAAAGCACAAGGTCACTTGAGCAAGAAAGAAAGAGGTTGCAGTAGAAAACACAAGTCTGGTCCAGAATGGAAAAGAGGTTGATACACTTAATTTTTCCAAAGAACAACACTATGTTTTTGCATAATGTTGGATGGCATGCTACCACTAACATCCCATAATTTTGGTGGAGGCTCTAGGGAAATATTTAATTAGGCTATAGTGCAAAAGTGCCCACTGGACCAGATTTGAAAAACAGGTGTAACACTCAAAATATGCAATGAAATAATTATATAATTGCACAAAAGTGATTTAGAGACATCACATGACATCTCCAAATTTTGGTTGGATTTTTAGATAAACTTAACAACTGGTTGTAGTTCAAAGAGAGCTCCAAAACTTAAAGAAAGTCATTTTAATGAATAAAGCTCAGGGTGAAATGATTTAATAAGTAAATCCATTGATTAAGAAAAAAATGAGAGAGCATAGAAGTCCAATATATTTTTGGAAAGCTCCACTTGGGAAAAAATAAAAATCCTTAACATCAAAAGAAAAGTACTGAAATCAACAGAAATAAAAAATTTAAAACTCCTGGCAAAACTTTAAATAACAAAAACCTGGTTAAAATTTTGGGGTGTTACACCAGCGGCGGAGGTCCTGATGGTCAATGGGCCTCGTAGTCCTCCCGGCTTCCCCCGCACCGACGGAGGGGACGGCAGAGGCGACCCAGCTCAGGTCCACGAGGAGTATCAACCCAAGCCACTCACTTCGCTGCAAAGAGAAGATCTTCGTCACTGGAACATGGATGCTCTGCATACTCCTATCATAGGAGAAACCCCCGAGGCTCGCGCCTTGGAGGACGCGCATTTGGCCAACTTGGCTGAGCGCACTCGACTGGAGAACCTCCAGCGAGCACTCGACGAGCGCGCGCGGAACGAGTTCCAGACTCCAGTCGACGTCAACTCTTTCCGCCACCGACTCAGGTATATCGAACCCCAATTCAGAATCTGGCAGCTACAGCCCGTATAGCAGAGTCGATTCAGCCCTCTTAGTTAGAGGCTGGCAGAGGCTTGATGTAGATCAGAGATTTGCTCCGGGCAGCAGGAGATCAAAATTCAGTTGTATCGCAGTTGCGTAATAGGATTCACAGTCGATCCGTCGCTGCGAATACAGTCCAGTCAGCCCATAGCCCAAGATTGCCTCTACGGCGTGAGGGACGTGGAGGTCGACGTGATTAGTATGATGACCGATTCGATCGCGATGATCGGCGTCGAGTGCCCACTCCTCCCCCAAGGGGTGGGTCTTACGCCCCTCGGCAGCAAGATGACAGACGCCAGCACAGTGTTGGGCGAAGGGTTCCAGTCGACCCCAGAGAACCAGGCTTTGACGCGAGATCCATTATCGTGCAAGGTCTGGTCTGTTGGAAATATGCCCTAGAGGCAATAATAAAAGGATTATTATTATATTTCCTTGTTCATGATAATTGTCTTTATTCATGCTATAATTGCATTATCCGGAAATCGTAATACACGTGTGAATACATAGACCATAATATGTCCCTAGTAAGCCTCTATTGACTAGCTCGTTGATCAACAGATAGTCATGGTTTCCTGACTATGGACATAAGATGTCGTTGATAACGGGATCACATCATTAGGAGAATGATGTGATGGACAAGACCCAATCCTAAAGCATAGCACAAGATCGTGTAGTTCATTTTGCTAGAGCTTTTCCAATGTCAAGTATCCTTTCCTTAGACCATGAGATCGTGTAACTCCCGGATACCATAGGATTGCTTTGGGTGTACCAAACGTCACAACATAACTGGGTGACTATAAAGGTGCACTACAGGTATCTCCAAAAGTGTCTGTTGGGTTGACACGGATCGAGACTGGGATTTGTCACTCCGTATGACGGAGAGGTATCTCTGGGCCCACTCAGTAATGCATCATCATAATGAGCTCAAAGTGACCAAGTGTTTGGTCACGGGATCATGCATTACGGTACGAGTAAAGTGACTTGCCGGTAACGAGACTGAACGAGGTATTGGGATACCGACGATCGAGTCTCGGGCAAGTAATGTACCGATTGACAAAGGGAATTGTATACGGGGTTGATTGAATCCTCGACATCGTGGTTCATCCGATGAGATCATCGAGGAGCATGTGGGAGCCAACATGGGTATCCAGATCCCGCTGTTGGTTATTGACTGGAGAACCGTCTCGGTCATGTCTACGTGTCTCCCGAACCCGTAGGGTCTACACACTTAAGGTTCGGTGACGCTAGGGTTGTATGAATATGAGTATGCAGCAAACCGAAAGTTGTTCGGAGTCCCGGATGAGATTCCGGACGTCACGAGGAGTTCCGGAATGGTCCGGAGGTAAAGAATTATATATAGGAAGTGCAGTTTCGGCCATCGGGAGAGTTTCGGGGGTCACGGTATTGTACCGGGACCACTGGAAGGGTCCCGGGGGTCCACCGGGTGGGGCCACCTATCCTGGAGGGCCCCATGGGTTGAAGTGGGAGGGGAACAGCCCCTGGTGGGCTGGTGAAAGTGCAATCATGCCCTTAATCATATTTTGATGTTGATGACAACACATATGCTCGGGACTAATCATGTTTATCAAGTATATCTCAGGATTATGTTCCAAAGACCGTGTGCATGGATCATGACTAGGGACAGAAGCATATAACTCAAGAATGGAGATACAAGATGTTGACTTCATTTATGGTTTGTTCTTGAGTATAGGGATCCCACACTATTAAGAGGGGATCGATGGATCTGTGAAAAACTTGCTCAAAGTTGCTACCTTACCTTCGGACATTCGGTGTTCTACGGACGTCCGGTCCTTCCTGATTTCCCGGACGTCCGACACTTCCACAACAGAAACATTTTTACGGATGTCCGGAACCCTCCGGACATCCGACACTTTCACATCAGAAGCATTCTTACGGATGTCCGGCCCAGCTCGGACGTCCGTATCCTGTACACTGGATTGTGGGTCACACTTTTCACAGTGGCCGGTCGTCCGATGACTGTCGGACGTCCGGACCCATTTGGGCCTCCGGACGTCCGACCATCCTGTACCCCAAACAGTCACTTTTTCCCACCACCTATATATACTCCCTTCCCTTCCATGGGATAGGGTTGACCATTCACTTTTGAGCCCCTCAAGAACACTCCTCACTCTCTCTCTCTCATTCATCCACACTAAATCCTAGATTCCAAGTGTTCTAGGAGCTTTTTGAGAGAAGTTCTCCAATCAAGTGATAGATCCACTTCTTCCCTTTCTTTGCACCAAAGGAATTCGTGACTTGAGCAAGTTTTGAGCATTTCCCCATCGTTCTTGTTACTCTTGGAGGTTGGAGACTCCTAGGCGGTAGGAGTCATGCGGAGAGGAATCGACCTTTGTGATTACCCTCGGAAAAGTTTGTGAGGGTTTGGAGACCACCCCAAGGTCTACCACTAGTGGTTGAGAAATGCCTCCGTGGTGTTGTCTCAAAGAGAGAATAGGGTGAGCCTTCGTGGCATTGGTGTGCCTTCGTGGTAACATCCACCTCTCTAAACGGTGACGTAGCTTCCCTCTAAGGAAGTGAACATCGGCTTACATCCTCATCTCTCGGAGTTGCGGTTATTCCTAACCCTATATCTCTACTTGTGGTTACTTGTCTCTTAGCACTTACTTATCTCATCTTGTGCTTACTTACTCATATATTTGTGCCACTTGATTATCTTGCTTAGCTCATTAGTATCATACTTGCAATTGTTAGGCTCACTTTCATTTTCCGCATTATTGCCTAAAATTGCTTAGTAATAATTAAAATTTGTAATTGTACCTATTCACCCCCCCTCTAGGTCCATCTCGATCCTTTCAATTGGTATCAGAGCCTCGTGCTCTATTCTTATGGCTTAACCGCCCTAGAGCGAGATGAACCCAGATGGGACTCCCCTGGTTGTAGATCCTAAGGATAAAGGCGAGGCTTCTTCTGAAGTCAAGTCCTTTACGTCTCAGGATCTAGAACGGGCCCTTGCTAAGCAAAAAGAGGAGCATGATGCTTCTCTTGAGGCCTTGGTCCAACTGAGATTAGCCACGTTGTCCGCGGTGCTTGCACCACACTCAAGTGGTGTGAGTCCGAGCCCAATTGTGCCTACTTCATCACTTGGTCAACAACCTCCTAGCAATGAACACACCAGTGTTCCTTGGCTTTACGCAAGACCTCAGGTTGAGAAACCAAGATATAACCCTCAAGGCAAACCTCCTTTACTTACTGCTACTGCCGATTTTGCATTGTGGAAAGTTGCTATGCAGGATCATCTTCGACATGGAAATGATGAGATGCTGGAGATTATAGAGTATGTCTATCATGTGCTTGATCCAAAGAACCCCACACCAAGAGAAATATATGACAAGAACCTCAATGACACGGCAATCATGTGTATAAGGAGAGGTATGTATGAAAAGCAAAGGAGACCGTTCATACACATCAAAAGTGCCAAGGAACTATGGGAAAGTATTATATGATCCAGGACTGGCACTTCTACCCTCTGGAGTGCTCAATATGAAATTGCCAAAGGGCAATTGCAAAATTTTTGTATGGAAGAAGGTGAAACCCCCAATCAACTCCTTGAGCGTCTCATGACTCTCACTGCGGATATTGAGTCATGTGAGTGTGACAAGACTCAAGATGGATTCAATATGACTAAGAGGTTTCTTGTGGATAAGTTGCTTCATGCTCTTGCTCCATATCATCATCAAATGGTGTGGGACATAAGACAACACCATACCTTCAAGGAAATGACTACAGATGACATCATATCCACCTTCCAACTATTTGAAGAATCAAAGGCCAATGCCACAAAACATCTTGCCATGCATGGTTCCCCATCATCAAAAATCAATCTTGCGTTGAAGGCCAAGCAAGTATGTGAAGATGAGCAAAGTGAAGAAGAAGAAGAAGATGATGAGGATGAAGATGGTAATGAGATTGACTCTGATGAGGGCCCTTCGTATGAAGACATGGCTCTGTTTGTCAAGAAGTTTAGCGCCGGAAAATTCAAGGGAAGATTTCAAAAGAAGAAAGTGAGAAAATGCTACAACTGTGAAGAAACCAGTCACTTCTCCAACGAGTGTCCTTATGAGAAGAGAGAAGATAAACCAAGGTTTCCCAAGACCTTTCCCAAGAAGAAGTTGCCAAATCCTTTGAACTCCAAGCTCAAGAAGAGAGATGTAATGGCAATGGTTGCTCAAGAAGAATCTGATTCGGATGATGTTAGTGGTGTTGCCGGAGTTTCTCAAGACTCTCAAAACACGTTGAGGTTAGTAAACAAGAGTGGTGACGTGGTCACCTACAACTACATGAAAGATTACAAGGGCAACGCTCACAAGTGCCTAATGGCAAAGGCCATGGTTGAAGAAGGAGAGGACCAAAGCTCTTCTGACAAGGTCAAGGTAACTCCACGATCAAATCCTCCTCTTTTCACACCTTCTACTCCTAGTGATGAGTACCTTGATGCGGAGGATAACTATGAGGATGATGATCTAGATGATCCTATGATTGCTAAACTTAATAAGTTCATGTGCTCCCTCAAAGGAAAGAAACTCACTATGTTTCGTATGCTTATGGAGATGGTGAGTAAGCACACCATCACCATTAAGGAACTCGAAACCCTCGTCACCGAGGAAAAGGAAAAGTGTGAAATCCTTGAGCGGAAAGTCCAATATGAGGAAGCACGAAATGATGAACTATGCTTAAAAATTGGTGCAAACATTGATGTTCACACTAATGATCTTGCCTCCTTGAAAAAGGCTATTGACTCTTATGACGAGTTAATGAATGATAAAAGCAAGCTTGTGAAGTCTCATGCTTCTCTATCTAAGGATTGTGAGCTTCTATCCGTGTCCCTCAAGACTAAGGAAGGAGAGCTCACCGTTCTTAGAAAGAGTTTTGAGACGCTCAAACTTACTTATCTTGAAACCTTAGCCAAGGCTTACTCTTCCCCTATTATAAATGTTGATGCTTGTGTTACTAACTCTAGTAGTGATCTAGCATCTATTCTTGAGGAAAATCGTTTTCTCAAGGCTCAAATTGAGAAAGGTCTCATGACATGTGCTCAAGGGCAAAAGAATATTGATGAGATTTTGAGTCAACACAATGAGGTGTTTGCCAAATAGGGACTTGGGTTTGACCCTAGCACAAGTAAGAAGAAGACGTTCTCCCAAAAGTGCACAACTCCTCTAAACGAAACTTTTGTAAGAGAAGGGCACAAGGAGAAAGGTAAGGTTGTGAGTGGAAAGGCCACAAGGGGCATGCCCACTCTCAACAAGCCTAAAGAGTTCATGCCTCCTTCCTATGTACTTCGGAAGACTAAGGATGGAGAAGTCTTTGCAAAATTTGTTGGTCCTCGAAATGCATTCCGTTTCTATGCTATTTGGGTCCCTAAGACCCTTGTAACTAACTTGAGAGGTCCCATTGCAAAATGGGTGCCTCTAACCAAGTCCTAATTGTGTGTAGGTAAGCTTCTCCGGTGGAGTGAAATGGGTGATTGATAGTGGATGTACAAATCATATGACCGGAGATAGCAAATTGCTCTACGATTTCATGGAAGCTATTCAACCATTCATGAGCATTATGTTTGGTGGAGGTTCAAAGGACAGGTACTCGGGTTGGTCAAGGTGGCTATCACCAATGACATGTCTCTTGCAAATGTTATGCTTGTCCAATCCCTTAAATATCACTTGCTTTCTGTTCGCCAATTGGCTTCTGTTGGTTATGATACACTCTTTGGACTAACGGATGTGAAAGTCTTTAAGAGAGATACTCTCGAAGTGGCCTTTGTTGGAGAGTTGGATGGCAACCTTTACACGGTTGATTTCTCGAAAGAGAGCACATTCCATGCAACTTGTCTAATGGCCAAGGCTGACAAGGGGTGGCTATGGCATCGCCGGCTAGCCCATGTCGGCATGAGAAATCTTCAAGATCTCTTAAAGGGAAATCACATCCTTGGACTAACCAATGTCTCTTTTGAGAAAGATCGTGTGTGTAGTGCATGCATAGTCGGGAAGCAACATCAATCAAAGCACCCACCCAAGAACATAGTATCTACTTCAAGGCCCCTGGAGCTCCTTCATGTGGATCTTTTTGGGCCTCCTTCATGGGATAGTCTTGGTGGAAAAAAGTATGGGCTTGTCATTGTTGATGATTACTCAAGATATACATGGGTGTTCTTCCTCAAGTCCAAGGACGAAACGAAGATCACCTTCATCGATTTTGTCAAGCAAGCTCAACGCAAGTTTGACAGAGAAATCCGAGCAATAAGGAGTGACAATGGATCGGAGTTCAAGAACTATACCTTGGAAGAATTTCTTAGTGATGAAGGGATTGAGCATCAATATTCATCTCCATACACTCCTCAGCAAAATGGTGTAGCCGAACGGAAGAACCGTACACTTGTAGAATTGGCAAGGTCCATGTTGGATGAATACAAGTCACCACATAGTTTTTGGGCTGAAGCTGTCAATACCGCATGCCATGCATCAAACCGACTCTTCCTCCGCACTATATTGGAAAAGACTCCATATGAGCTTCTAACTGGTAACAAGCCAAATGTCAAGTACTTTCGTGTATTTGGGTGCAAATGTTTTATTCTCAACAAAAGAGAATGGTTAGGAAAATTTCAATCCAAAACTATTGAGGGTATATTTGTTGGTTATGGATCAAACTCTCACGCCTATAGAGTCTACAACAAATCCAATGGATGTGTTGTAGAAACTTGTGACGTGGTGTTTGATGAATTTAATGGCTCCCATGGGGAGCAAGTTGATCTAAGTGATGTAGGTGAAGAAGATTCTTCTCAAGACATTTTGAACATGGGTGTTGGTGCACTTCTTCCTATGGAACAAGAACCTCATGATGATGAAGAAGAAGATGGAGGTCTCACGCATCATCAAACTACTTCAACATCCATACCAACACAAGTTCCTATTGTTCAACCTATATCCTTAGCCCAAGTTGATGAGGTTGATCAAGTCTCACTATATGATAACCATCAAGCACAAGATCATCATCAAGAGCAAGAACAAGAAAGTCCAATCATGGATGACGAACCTCAACAAATGCAACATGAACAAGAAGATCTTCCTCCACACGTGAATGATCCATATGTTGAAGATGTGGATGATGGACATGAAGTTGAACCTCGTGAAACCCTCACATCCATCGTGCCTCGAGTGGCCGGTCGTGTTGATGTTGACAAAATCCTCACCGGCATCTCGGAAGGTAGAGTCACTCGTAAACATTTGACAAACTTTTGTGCTCACTTCTCGTTTGTGTCTAGTATTGAACCACTCAAGGTACAAGAGGCTTTGATGGACAACGATTGGCTTGTTGCTATGCAAGAAGAGTTGAACAGTTTTGAACGCAACCAAGTGTGGTCACTAGTCAAGAGGCCATCCACCAAGCACAATGTCATTGGAACAAAATGGATTTTCAAGAACAAGCAAGATGAAAATGGTGTCATCATCCTAAACAAGGCAAGGTTAGTGGCACAAGGGTACTCACAAGTTGAAGGTTTGGACTTTGGTGAGACCTTTGCTCCCGTTGCCCGTCTTGAATCCATTCACATTTTACTTGCCTATGCCGCTTTCAATGGGTTTACATTACATCAAGTGGATGTGAAGAGTGCTTTCCTTAACGGTCCTCTACAAGAAGAAGTATATGTGTCACAACCACCCGGGTTCGTTGACCCCTTTCACAAAGACTATGTGTATAAACTTCATAAGGCTTTGTATGGCCTCAAACAAGCACCTCGTGCTTGGTATGATCATTTGAAGAAGTTTTTACTCGATGATGGTTTTGTGAGAGGGGTAATCGATCCCACTCTTTTTACTAAGGGGGACAAGGGTGATTTGATTCTATGCCAAATCTATGTAGATGACATCATTTTTGGTTCTCCTAACATTCATTTGTGCAAGAAGTTTGCGGATTCCATGACCAAGAATTTTGAAATGTCACTCAATACGGATTTGAAGTTCTTCCTCGGTTTTCAAATTCAACAATTTCAAGAAGGAATTTTCTTATCTCAAGCAAAGTACCTCAAGGATATTCTAGAAAAGTTTGGTATGTCTGACGCTAGTCCATGCAAGACACCCATGCCAACCAAAATCACTCTCACTGAAGACACAAATGGTACTCCTTTCGACCCATCTACTTACCGCTCTATGATTGGTTCATTGCTTTATCTTTGTGCATCTAGACCAGACATCATGTTCAGTGTATGCATGTGTGCTAGATTTCAAGCTTTCCCTAAGGAAAGTCATCATAAGGCGGTTAAGCATATTCTTAGATACCTTGTTCACACCCCAAAGTTGGGCCTCTGGTACCCCAAGGATGCTAAGTTTGATCTCATTGGGTACACGGATGCGGATTGGGCTGGAGACAAAGTGGATCGTAAGTCCACATCCAGTGCATGTCAGTTTCTTGGACGATCCTTGGTGAGTTGGTCCTCGAAGAAACAAAATTGTATTGCTCTCTCTACCGCAGAAGCTGAATACATTGCTGCCGCTAGTTGTGCAACTCAGTTGTTATGGATGAGGCAAACTTTAAAGGATTACGACATCACCTATAGAAATGTGCCTCTTCTGTGTGATAATGAAAGTGCCATCAATATTGCTGAGAACCCCAAAGATCATCTCCGCACCAAACACATTGATATTAGGTATCATTTCTTGAGAGATCATGTTGAAAAGGGTGATATTCACATTGATCACATTGGTACAGATTTTCAACTAGCAGATATCTTCACCAAACCTCTAGATGAAGCAAGGTTCTGTCGACTTAGGCGTGAACTTGGTATCTTGGAGCTTGACAACATTATGTGAAATCTAGTACCCAGTCATGCATGAATCTAATGTCTTGTCATGATGTAGGCATATACTTAGGGGGAGACATTCAATTCATGAATGTTCTCGCCCTACTCAATGCATAAAAAGAACCAACACTCTCAAAGTATCCATGGGTCTAGACCTATGGTGCTTTAACATGATGGAGTAGTGACTATGCACTTAAAGTTCAAGTCTTTCTGTGTCATGTCATGTCTACTCAGACATGGTGGCATTAGCCACCACTTGTAGTCTATGGCTATGATTGAGTAAGATAGGATCTGAGTTACTAAAATAGATAAGGTTTACTGTGAGAAAATGCCTTTCTCATCATCATGATCATCCCTCCTGTCCAAACTTCTGGCGTCGGACGTCCGTAGGTTCCGGACGTCCGTGTGGTATTTCACTGCCGGACGTCCGTAAGCATCCGGACGTCCGTATATTCTGCTCTGGTTACCTTCGACCGGTCGTCCGGCCTTGCCGGACGTCCGTAAAATCCACTTTGGTTCACTTAAGTTGGCCTAGCAAATGAAGCTCCGGACGTCCGGAAGACTCCGGACGTCCGTAAAAACCGTTCTGTTATAATATGCCCGGTCGTTCGACGCCGTCGGACGTCCGTAAAATCATCTCTGTTATCCTCTCTTTGCTGATGGTCCTGACTCCGGTCGTCCGTCCGTTCCCGGACGTCCGGACGCATATATGACTCCGGTCGTCCGTAGGCTTCGGACGTCCGTACATTTTTACTGGGGTCTATATATACTGCGCCGTAGGGTTTTGGTCAACCAACCCCACTTCTCCACTCGGTTCGTCGCCGCCGTCGCTCCTGTTGTGCGTTCTCTCCCCGCAGCCGCCCGCCGCCGTACCCCTCGCCGGGGTTTCTCCCCGCCGCGGATCTGCCACTTGCTGTCTGACCCGTCCAGCCGTCCGGCCGCGTATCTGCTCGGAGCTTCTCTCCCCGCTTGTCCGTCGACCCCCCCCCCTCGGCTCCTCCGTGTTCTTCCTTGCAAGGTAGGGCACAACCTCCTCTCCCCCCTCTCCACTTGGCTTGGTTCACCCTGATCTATGGAGGGGTGTTGACATGTGCTTTCCTTCTCCCTTAGGTCACGATGCCTCGATCCAAACACTCCGCACGCAAGCAAGTCGCCGGAGGGCCGTCTCGTCCGTCTCGTCGTGGTGGCTCCGATGACTCCCAGGAGGAAGATCGCCCTCGGAAACGTGTCGCTCGTCCTCCCAGCTCGTCCAGTGATTCCTCTTCGGAGGGGTCCGACTTTGAGGATGAGCTTGAAGAGGTGGATCCGTCCCCGCTGATTGGCGTCCGCGTTGCTGCCCCCAAGCCCGGCGCTCGTCGTCCAACATTTCAACCTCCTCCTCCTCCGGTGCAACCCCACGGTGATGCCCGTCACATCTCCATTGAGCCTCCACTATCACTAGGCCATCATGTTAAGCGTTTCAATGTGATCCCCAAATCTTCTTATCTCAAATTGCGTCGTGATGTAGATCAATTTACTGTTGTTAGGGATTCTCAGGATAGTCGTTTTCGCACAAATGTCCAAGCCGACATCTTCACCACGATTGTCATCCCTAAAGGCTTGTCACTTCATGTTTGCATTGATCTTGAGCACATTTGCACTCATCCGGAGAAATATCCGGGAGCCATTGAGCTCATTGAGTCGTCAAACCTAGCTGCTCCATTCGCCTTTCAACACGATTTTAACCACGCTGCCATCCATCAGTTTTATGCCACATGTTACTTTGCTCCTGATAACACTGTCACATGGATGACCTCCGACACTGCACTCACATCATCTTATGCTGAGTTTGTCACCGCACTTGGATTTTCCGACACTGGGTTCAAAATCCACACCAATGACCCCAACCATAAGCCCAAAGGCATTGCGGTCTGTGCGGATCTCCTTAGACCCATATCATCTTTGTCTAGTACTGAAAAACAAAAGGGTCTAAATCAAGTCTCCATTTGGCGTTTTCCATTCAACATCATTTATCAGTGTGTCATCCGCACCATTTATCCCAAGATGGGTGACAAGGGCTCCTGCAGCAGCTACTGCATTGATCTCATGCATCGCCTCTACACATCTCCTAAAGGGAAGATAAATGTTCCACACTTTCTATGGCATGAGATTCGCCTTGCTAGCTTCCAGCACAAGCGGGCTTTCCCTCATGCACCTTTTCTTCAGGCATTTATCGAGAGTGTAGCTCCCTTTCCCATTGCACGCACTCATGTACATGAGAGATGGGTCATCCCACCTCAGATGGCGGCTGACCATGTTCCTCCTCCTCCCGCTACTGCTAGTCGCACCGCCGCTAGTTTTCCCTCTCATACTACCCATCCTTCTTCCAGTGATGCCCCCTTTGGGCGCATTGCTCGTTTTCTTGGGAAGGCTCATTCAGCCATGATGAAGATGTTCACCTTCCATTGCTCCCAACACCATGATGTGGTCACCCGCATGGTCACTTCCAAGAATGCTCTAAAGGCTCGTCTGAGAGACTCAGGCGTATATGATGTGAGTGATGATGAGCGTCTTCCTGCTGCTCCCCCTTCTACTTTTGGTTTTCCCTCCAGTCCTGAGTGGGCTGATTTCTTTGACGAGGCTGGTGGCAGTGGTGTTCATGATGATGATGATGAGGATGATCTTTAATACTGTCATGTCATTCCCCCTTTTTTTGGATACTTGATGCCAAAGGGGGAGTAGGCTCCATATGCATTACTCTAGCTCATTATGTAATCGAACCTATGTTAGGAGTAGTTTGTTGAACTAAGTTATGAGTTGTTGAACTATGTTATGAGTTGCTGAACTATGTTATGAGTTTGTTGGTTATGAGTTTGTTGAATCTGAAATTTGGTGAATCTATATGAAGTGATCCAACTATTGTGGCATCGGTTTGAGGGGGAGCCCTCATTCATTTTTGTTTTTAGTAGTATCTGTGGTATCACTTTGAGGGGGAGCTCGCTCGCTACTTATTCTTATTATGGTTATTGAGCTCCACAACAAATACTTCTGATTACTATTATGAGTATGCATATGAGTTGTCATCAACTACCAAAAAGGGGGAGATTGAAAGTGCAATCATGCCCTTAATTATATTTTGATGTTGATGACAACACATATGCTCGGGACTAATCATGTTTATCAAGTATATCTCAGGATTATGTTCCAAAGACCGTGTGCATGGATCATGACTAGGGACAGAAGCATATAACTCAAGAATGGAGATACAAGATGTTGACTTCATTTATGGTTTGTTCTTGAGTATAGGGATCCCGCACTATTAAGAGGGGATCGATGGATCTGTGAAAAACTTGCTCAAAGTTGCTACCTTACCTTCGGACGTCCGGTGTTCTACGGACGTCCGGTCCTTCCTGATTGCCCGGACGTCCGGACACTTCCGGACGTCCGACACTTCCACAACAGAAACATTTTTACGGATGTCCGGAACCCTCCGGATGTCTGACACTTTCACATCAGAAGCATTCTTACGGATGTCCGGCCCAGCTCGGACGTTCGTATCCTGTACACTGGATTGTGGGTCACACTTTTCAGAGCGGCCGGTCGTCCGATGACTGTCGGACGTCCGGACCCATTTGGGCCTCCGGACATCCGACGTTCTCCGGACGTCCGGCCATCCTGTACCCCAAACGGTCACTTTTTCCCACCACCTATATATACTCCCTTCCCTTCCACGGGATAGGGTTGACCATTCACTTTTGAGCCCCTCAAGAACACTCCTCACTCCCTCTCTCATTCATCCACACTAAATCCTAGATTCCAAGTGTTCTAGGAGCTTTTTGAGAGAAGTTCTCCAATCAAGTGATAGATCCACTTCTTCCCTTTCTTTGCACCAAAGGAATTCGTGACTTGAGCAAGTTTTGAGCATTTCCCCATCGTTCTTGTTACTCTTGGAGGTTGGAGACTCCTAGGCGGTAGGAGTCATCCGGAGAGGAATCGACCTTTGTGATTAACCTCGAAAAAGTTTGTGAGGGTTTGGAGACCACCCCAAGGTCTACCACTAGTGGTTGAGAAACGCCTCCGTGGTGTTGTCTCAAAGAGAGAATAGGGTGAGCCTTCGTGGTAACATCCACCTCTCTAAACAGTGACGTAGCTTCCCTCCAAGGAAGTGAACATCGGCTTACATCCTCGTCTCTCGGAGTTGCGGTTATTCCTAACCCTATCTCTCTACTTGTGGTTACTTGTCTCTTAGCACTTACTTATCTCATCTTGTGCTTACTTACTCATATATTTGTGCCACTTGATTATCTTGCTTAGCTCATTAGTATCATACTTGCAATTGTTAGGCTCACTTTCATTTTCCGCATTATTGCCTAAAATTGCTTAGTAATAATTAAAATTTGTAATTGTACCTATTCACCCCCCCTCTAGGTCCATCTCGATCCTTTCAGCTGGTGCGCCCCCCCTGGGCCCCCTCTGTGCCTAGGGTTCGGAACCCTAGGGGAGGGGGCGCCTCAACTTGCCTTGGTGGGCACTCCACCCCCCTTGGCCGCCCCCCTAGAGATCCCATCTCTAGGGCCGGCGCCCACCCTGGGGGCCTATATAAAGGAGGGGGGAGGGAGGGCAGCCGCACCTGAAGTCTTGGTGCCTCCCTCTCCCCTGCTACACCTCTCCCTCTCGCAGAAGCTCGGCAAAGCTCTGCCGGAACCCTGCTGCATCCACCACCACGCCGTCGTGCTGTTGGATCTTCATCAACCTCTCCTTACCCCTTGCTGGATCAAGGAGGAGACGTCATCCGCTCCGTACGTGTGTTGAACGCAGAGGTGCTGTCCGTTCGGCACTTGGTCATCGGTGATTTGGATCACGACGAGTACGACTCCCTCAACCCCGTTCTCTTGAACGCTTCTGCTCGCGATCTACAAAGGTATGTAGATGCACTCCTATCACTCGTTGCTAGATGAACTCATAGATGGATCTTGGTGAAACCGTAGGATTTTTTTTTATTTTCTGCAACGTTCCCTAACAGTGGCATCATGAGCTAGGTCTATGCGTAGTTCTCTATTGCACGAGTAGAACACAAATTTGTTGTGGGCGTAGATGTTGTCAACTTTCTTGCCGCTACTAGTCTTATTTTGCTTCAGCGGTATTGTGGGATGAAGCGGCCCGGACCGACCTTACACGTACGCTTACGTGAGACAGGTTCCACCGACTGACATGCACTAGTTGCATAAGGTGGCTAGCGGGTGTCTGTCTCTCCCACTTTAGTTGGAGCGGATTCGATGAAAGGGTCCTTATGAAGGGTAAATAGAAGTTGACAAATCACGTTGTGGCTTTTTCGTAGGTAAGAAAACGTTCTTGCTAGAACCCTATTGCAGCCACGTAAAAGATGCAACAACAATTAGAGGACGTCTAACTTGTTTTTGCAGCAATTGCTTTGTGATATGATATGGCCAAAAGATGTGATGAATGATGAATGATATATTGTGATGTATGAGATCATGTTCTTGTAATAGGAATCACGACTTGCATGTCGATGAGTATGACAACCGGTAGGAGCCATAGGAGTTGTCTTAATTATTGTATGACCTGCGTGTCAATAATTTAACGCCATGTAATTACTTTACTTTATTGCTAAACCGTTAGCCATAGTA
This sequence comes from Triticum aestivum, assembly GCF_018294505.1. Lineage (NCBI taxonomy): Eukaryota > Viridiplantae > Streptophyta > Magnoliopsida > Poales > Poaceae > Triticum > Triticum aestivum. The sequence goes on along the minus strand of NC_057798.1, from coordinate 761,584,970 downwards.
GTAGAAGTAATAGTTGGCGAGCAACTTCATGGAGACACGATGATGGAGATCATGATGATGGAGATCATGGTGTCATGCCGGTGACGAAGATGATCATGGAGCCCCGAAGATGGAGATCAGAGGAGCTATATGATATTGGCCATATCATGTCACTACTATATAATTGCATGTGATGTTTATTATGTTTATGCATCTTGTTTACTTAGAACGACGGTAGTAAATAAGATGATCCCTTATAACAATTTCAAGAAAGTGTTCTCCCCTAAGTGCGCCGTTACTAAAGTTCATCGTTTCAAAGCACCACGTGATGATCGGGTGTGATAGATTCTTATGTTCACATACAACGGGTGTAAGACAATTTTACACATGCAAAAACACTTAGGGTTAACTTGACGAGCCTAGCATGTACAGACATGGCCTCGGAACACAGAGACCGAAAGGTCAAACATGAGTCGTATGGAAGATACGATCAACATGGAGATGTTCACCGATGATGACTAGTCCGTCTCACGTGATGATCGGACACGGCCTAGTCGACTCGGATCGTGTAACACTTAGATGACTAGAGGGATGTCTAATCTGAGTGGGAGTTTATTAAATAATTTGATTAGATGAACTTAATTATCATGAACTTAGTCTAAAACCTTTGCAAATATGTCTTGTAGATCAAATGGCCAACGCTCATGTCAACATGAACTTCAACACGTTCCTAGAGAAAACCAAGCTGAAAGATGATGGCAACAACTATACGGACTGGGTCCGGAACCTGAGGATCATCCTCATAGCTGCCAAGAAAGCATATGTCCTAGAAGGACCGCTAGGTGAAGCACCTATCCCAGAGAACCAAGACGTTATGAACGCTTGGCAGTCACGTGCTGATGATTACTCCCTCATTCAGTGCGGCATGCTTTACAGCTTAGAACCGGGGCTCCAAAAGCGCTTTGAGCAACACGGAGCATATGAGATGTTCGAGGAGCTGAAAATGATTTTCCAAGCTCATGCCCGGGTCGACAGATATGAAGTCTCCGACAAGTTCTATAGTTGTAAGTGAAGGAAATATGCCCTAGAGGCAATAATAAAGTTATTATTTATTTCCTTATATCATGATAAATGTTTATTATTCATGCTAGAATTGTATTAACCGGAAACATAATACATGTGTGAATATATAGACAAACATAGTGTCACTAGTATGCCTCTACTTGACTAGCTCGTTTATCAAAGATGGTTATGTTTCCTAGCCATGGACAAAAGAGTTGTCATTTGATTAACGAGATCACATCATTAGGAGAATGATGTGATTGACTTGACCCATTCCGTTAGCTTAGCACTTGATTGTTTAGTATGTTGCTATTGCTTTCTTCATGACTTATACATGTTCCTGTAACTATGAGATTATGCAACTCCTGTTTGCCGGAGGAACACTTTGGGTGCTACCAAACGTCACAACGTAACTGGGTGATTATAAAGGAGTACTACAGGTGTCTCCAAAGGTACATGTTGGGTTGGCGTATTTCGAGATTAGGTTTTGTCACTTCGATTGTCGGAGAGGTATCTCTGGGCCCTCTCGGTAATGCACATCACTATAAGCCTTGCAAGCAATGTGACTAATGAGTTAGTTGTGGGATGATGCATTATGTAACGAGTAAAGAGACTTGCCGGTAATGAGATTGAACTAGGTATTGAGATACCGACGATCGAATCTCGGGCAAGTAACATACCGATGACAAAGGGAACAAAGTATGTTGTTATGCGGTTTGACCGATAAAGATCTTCGTAGAATATGTAGGAGCCAATATGAGCATCCAGGTTCCGCTATTGGTTATTGACCGAGAATAGTTCTAGGTCATGTCTACATAGTTCTCGAACCCGTAGGGTCCGCACGCTTAAGGTTTCGATGACAGTTATATTATGAGTTTATGAGTTTTGATGTACCGAAAGAGTTCGGAGTCCCGGATGAGAATGGGGACATGACGAGGAGTCTCGAAATGGTCGAGACATAAAGATCGATATATTGGACGACTATATTCGGAGTTCGGAAAGGTTCCGAGTGATTCGGGTATTTTTCGGAGTGCCGGAGAGTTACGGGAATTCGCCGGGGAGTATATGGGCCTTATTGGGCCATACGGGAATAGAGGAGAGAGGCCGAAAGGAAGGAGGTGTGCAGCCCCCCTCTGGTCCGAATTGGACAAGGGGTGCGGCCCCCCTTTCCTTCCTCCTCTCCCCCTCTTTCCCCCTTCTCCTACTCCAACAAGGAAGGAGGGAGTCCTACTCCCGGTGGGAGTAGGACGCCCCTTGGCGCGCCCCTCCTACGCCGGCCGCCCCCTCCCCCCTTGCTCCTTTATATACGGGGGCAGGGGGGCACCTCTAGGGACAACAACACAAGTTGATCTACGTGATCGTTCCTTAGCCGTGTGCGGTGCCCCCTCCACCATATTCCACCTCGGTCATATCGTCGCGGAGTTTAGGCGAAGCCCTGCGCCGGTAGAACATCATCATCGTCACCACGCCGTCGTGCTGACGGAACTCATCCCCGACACTTTGCTGGATCGGAGTCCGGGGATCGTCATCCAGCTGAACGTGTGCTGAACTCGGAGGTGCCGTACGTTCGGTACTTGGATCGGTCGGATCGTGAAGACGTACGACTACATCAACCGCGTTGTTATAATGCTTCCGCTTACGGTCTACAAGGGTACGTGGACATTACTCTCCCCTCTCATTGCTATGCATTACCATGATCTTGCGTGTGCGTAGGGAATTTTTTGAAATTACTACGTTCCCCAACAGTGGCATCCGAGCCTGGTTTTATGCGTAGATGTCAGATGCACGAGTAGAACACAAGTGAGCTGTGGGCGATACAAGTCATACTGCTTACCAGCATGTCATACTTTGGTTCGGCGGTATTGTGAGATGAAGCGGCCCGGACCGACATTACGCGTACGCTTACGCGAGACTGGTTTCACCGTTACGAGCACTCGTGCTTAAAGGTGGCTGGCGGGTGTCTGTCTCTCTCACTTTAGCTGAATCGAGTGTGGCTACGCTCGGTCCTTGCGAAGGTTAAAACATCATTAACTTGACGAACTATCGTTGTGGTTTTGATGCGTAGGTAAGAACGGTTCTTGCTAAGCCCGTAGCAGGCACGTAAAACTTGCAACAACAAAGTAGAGGACGTCTAACTTGTTTTTGCAGGGCATGTTGTGATGTGATATGGTCAAGACGTGATGCTATATTTTATTGTATGAGATGATCATGTTTTGTAACCGAAGTTATCGGCAACTGGCAGGAGTCATATGGTTGTCGCTTTATTGTATGAAATGCAAACGCCCTGTAATTGCTTTACTTTATCACTAAGCGGTAGCGATAGTCGTAGAAGCAATAGATGGCGTGAACGACAACGATGCTACGATGGAGATCAAGGTGTCGCGTCGGTGACGATGGTGATCACGACGGTGCTTCGGAGATGGAGATCACAAGCACAAGATGATGATGGCCATATCATATCACTTATATTGATTGCATGTGATGTTTATCCTTTATGCATCTTATCTTGCTTTGATTGACGGTAGCATTTTAAGATGATCTCTCACTAATTATCAAGAAGTGTTCTCCCTGAGTATGCACCGTTGCCAAAGTTTGTCGTGCCCAGACACCACGTGATGATCGGGTGTGATAAGCTCTACGTCCATCTACAATGGGTGCAAGCCAGTTTTGCACACGCGGAATACTCAGGTTAAACTTGACGAGCCTAGCATATGCAGATATGGCCTCGGAACACGGAGACCGAAAGGTCGAGCGTGAATCATATAGTAGATATGATCAACATAATGATGTTCACCATTGAAAGCTACTCCATTTCACGTGATGATCGGTTATGGTTTAGTTGATTTGGATCACGTGATCACTTAGAAGATTAGAGGGATGTCTTTCTAAGTGGGAGTTCTTAAGTAATATGATTAATTGAACTTTAATTTACCATGAACTTAGTCCTGGTAGTATTTTGCAAATTATTCTGTAGATCAATAGCTTGCGTTGTTGCTTTCATATGTTTATTTTGATATGTTCCTAGATAAAATTGTGTTGAAAGATGTTAGTAGCAATGATGCGGATTGGATCCATGATCTGAGGTTTGTCCTCATTGCTGCGCAGAAGAATTATGTCCTTAATGCACCGCTAGGTGACAGACCGATTGCAGGAGCAGATGCAGACGTTATGAACGTTTGGCTGGCTCAATATGATGACTACTTGACATTTTAGTGCACCATGCTTAACGGCTTAGAATCGGGACTTCAAAGACGTTTTGAACGTCATGGACCATATGAGATGTTCCAGGAGTTGAAGTTAATATTTCCAGCAAATACCCGAGTTGAGAGATATGAAGCCTCCAACAAGTTCTATAGCTAAAAGATGGAGGAGCTCAACTAGTGAGCATGTGCTCAGATTGTCTGGGTACTACAATCGCTTGAATCATGTGGGAGTTAATCTTCCAGATAAGATAGTTATTGACAGAATTCTCTAGTCACGACCACCAAGTTAGTAGAACTTCGTGATGAACTATAATGCAAGGGATGACGAAAACGATTCCCGAGCTCTTCGTGATGCTGAAATCGACGAAGGTAGAAATCAAGAAAGAGCATCAAGTGTTGATGATTGACAAGAAAACTAGTTTCAAGAAAAGGGCAAAAGGAAAGAAAGGGAACTTCAAGCAGAATGGCAAGCAAGTTGTCACTCCCGCGAAGAAGCCCAAAGCTGGACCAAAGCCTGAAACTGAGTGATTATACTGCAAAGGAAATGGTCACTAGAAGCGAAAATGCCTTGAATATTTGGTGGATAATAAGGATGGCAAAGTGAACAAGGGTATATTTGATATACATGTTATTGATGTGTACCTTACTAGTGTTTATAGTAACCCCTGAGTATTTGATACTTGTTCGGTTGCTAAGATTAGTAACTCGAAACAGGAGTTACAGAATAAACAGAAACTAGTTGAGGGTGAAGTGACAATGTGTGTTGGAAGTGGTTCCAAGATTGATATGATCATCATCGCACACTCCCTATACTTTCGGGATTAGTGTTGAACCTAAATAAATGTTATTTGGTGTTTGCATTGAGCATGAATATGATTTGATCATGTTTATTGCAATACGGTTATTCATTTAAAATCAGAGAATAATTGTTGTTCTGTTTAAATGAATAAAACCTTTGATGGTCATACACCCAATGAAAATAGTTTGTTGGATCTCGATCGTAGTCATACACATATTCATAATATTGATGCCAAAAGATGCAAAGTTAATAATGATAGTGCAACTTATTTGTGGCACTGCCATTTGGGTCATATCGGTGTAAAGCGCATGAAGAAACTCCATAAAGATGGATTTTTGGAATCACTTGGTTATGAATCATTTGATGCTTGCGAACCGTGCCTTTTGGGCAAGATGACTAAAACTCCGTTCTCCGGAACAATGGAACAAGCTACTGACTTATTGGAAATAATACATACCGATGTATGCGATCCAATGAGTGTTGATGCTCGTGGCAAGTATCGTTATTTTCTGACCTTCACAAGATGATTTGAGCAGATATGGGTATATCTACTTGATGAAACATAAGTCTAAAATAATTGAAAGGTTCAAAGAATTTCAGATTGAAGTGGAAAAATCATCGTAACAAGAAAATAAAGTTTCTACGATCTGATTGCGGAGACGAATATTTGAGTTATGAGTTTGGTCTTCATTTGAAACGATGTGAAATAGTTTCGCAACTCACGCCATCTGGAACACCACAATGTAATGGTGTGTCCGAATGTCGTAATCGTACTTTACTAGATATGGTGCGATCTATGATGTCTCTTATCGGTTTACCACTATCGTTTTAGGGGTTATGCATTAGAGACAGCTGCATTCATGTTTAATAGGGCACCATCTAAATCCGTTGAGACGACACCGTGGTTTAGCAGTAAACTTAAGCTGTCGTTTCTTAAAGCTTGGAGTTGCGATGCTTATATGAAAAAGGTTTTCAACCTGATAAGCTCGAACTCAATCGGAGAAGTGCGTCTTCATAGAATACCCAAAGGTAACTATTGGGTACACCTTCTATCACAGATCCAAAGGCAAGTTATTCGTTGTTAAGATGGATCCTTTCTAGAGAAGAAGTTTCTCTCGAAAGAAGTGAGTGGGAGGAAAGTAGAACTTGATGAGGTAATTGTACCTTCTCCCTTATTGGAAAGTAGTTCATCACAGAAATCAGTTTCAGTGATTCCTACACCAATTAGTGAGGAAGTTAATGATGATGATCATGAAACTTCAGATCAAGTTGCTACCAAACCTCGTAGGTCTTCCAGAGTAAGACCCGCACCAGAGTGGTACGGTAATCATGTTTTGGAAGTCATGTTACTAGACCATAATGAACCTATGAACTATGAGGAAGCGATGATGAGCCCAGATTCCACGAAATGGCTTGAGGCCATAAAATCTGAGATATGATCCATGTATGAGAACAAAGTATGGACTTTGATTGACTTGCTCGATGATCAGCAAGCCATGTTAAATAAATGGATCTTCAAGAGGAAGACGGACACTGATAGTAGTATTACTATCTACTAAGCTCGACTTGTTGTGAAATGTTTTCAACGAAGTTCAACGTGTTGAATATGATGAGATTTTCTCACTCGTATCGAAGCTTAAGTGTCTGAATCATGTTAGCAATTGCCACATTTTATGAGATCCGGCAAATGGATGTCAAAACTGCATTCCTTAATGGATTTATTAAAGAAAGAGTTGTATATGATGCAACCAGAAAGTTTTTTGTCAATCCTAAAGATGCTAACAAAGTGTGCAAGCTCCAACAATCCATCAATGGACTGGTGCAAGCATCTCGAAGTTGGAATATACGCTTTGATGAGTTGATCAAAGCATATGGTTTTATACAGACCTTTGGAAAGACCTGTATTTACAAGAAAGTGAGTGGGAGCACTACAACATTTCTGATAAGTATATGTGAATGACAAATTATTAATTGGAAATGATGTAGAATTTTCTGGAAAGCATAAAGGAGTGTTTGAAAGAAGTTTTTCAAAGAAAGACCTCGGTGAAGCTGCTTACACATTGAGCATCAAGATCTATATAGATAGATCAAGACGCTTGATAAGTTTTTCAATGAGTACATACCTTGATAATATTTTTGAAGTAGTTCAAAATGGAACAGTCAAAGAAAGAGTTCTTGCCTGTGTTGCAAGGTGTGAAGTTGAGTAAGACTCAAAACCTGACTATAGCAGAAAATAGAAAGAGAATGAAAAGTCATTCCCTATGCCTCAGTCATAGGTTCTATAAAGTATGCTATGCTGTGAACCAGACCTATTGTATACCTTGTTTTGTGTTTGGCAAAGGAATACAATTTTGATCTAATAGTAGATCACTGGACAACGGTCAAGAATATCCTTAGTGAGGACCAAGGAAATACTTCTCGATCATGGAGGTGATAAAAGAGCCCATCGTAAAAAGTTACATCGGTGCAAGCTTTTACACCGATCCAGATGACTCTAAATCTCAATCTGGATACATATTGAAAGTGGGAGCAATTAGCTAGAGTAGCTCCATGCAGAGCATTGTAGACATAGAATATTTGCAAAATACATACGGCTCTAAATGTGACAGAGCCGTTGACTAAGCCTCTCTCACAAGCAAAACATGATCATACCTTAGTACTCTTTGGGTGTTAATCACACAGCGATGTGAACTAGATTATTGACTCTAGTAAACCCTTTGGGTGTTGGTCACATGACGATGTGAACTATGGGTGTTAATCACATACAGATGCGAATATTGGTGTTGAATCACATGATGATGTGAACTAGATTATTGACTCTAGTGCAAGTGGGAGACTGAAGGAAATATGCCCTAGAGGCAATAATAAAGTTATTATTTATTTCCTTATATCATGATAAATGTTTATTATTCATGCTAGAATTGTATTAACCGGAAAAATAATACATGTGTGAATATATAGACAAACATAGTGTCACTAGTATGCCTCTACTTGACTAGCTTGTTTATCGAAGATGGTTATGTTTCCTAGCCATGGACAAAATAGTTGTCATTTGATTAACGGGATCACATCCTTAGGAGAATGATGTGATTGACTTGACTCATTCCGTTAGCTTAGCACTATCGTTTAGTATGTTGCTATTGCTTTCTTCATGACTTATACATGTTCCTGTAACTATGAGATTATGCAACTCCCGTTTGCCGGAGGAACACTTTGGGTGCTACCAAACGTCACAACATAACTGGGTGATTATAAAGGAGTACTACAGGTGTCTCCAAAGGTACATGTTGGGTTGGCGTATTTCGAGATTAGGTTTTGTCACTCCGATTGTCGGAGAGGTATCTCGGGCCCTCTCGGTAATGCACATCACTATAAGCCTTGCAAGCAATGTGACTAATGAGTTAGTTGCGGGATGATGCATTATGTAACGAGTAAAGAGACTTGCCGGTAACAAGATTGAACTAGGTATTGAGATGCCGACGATCGAATCTCGGGCAAGTAACATACCGATGAGAAAGGGAACAAAGTATGTTGTTATGCGGTTTGACCGATAAAGATCTTCGTAGAATATGTAGGAGCCAATATGAGCATCCAGGTTCCGCTATTGGTTATTGACCGAGAATAGTTCTAGGTCATGTCTACATAGTTCTCGAATCCGTAGGGTCCGCACACTTAAGGTTTCGATGACAGTTATATTATGAGTTTATGAGTTTTGATGTACCGAAAGAGTTCGGAGTCCCGGATGAGAATGGGTACATGACGAGGAGTCTCGAAATGGTCGAGACATAAAGATCGATATATTGGACGACTATATTCGGAGTTCGGAAAGGTTCCGAGTGATTCGGGTATTTTTCGGAGTGCTGGAGAGTTACGGGAATTCGCCGGGGAGTATATGGGCCTTATTGGGCCATACGGGAATAGAGGAGAGAGGCCGAAAGGAAGGAGGCGTGGAGCCCCCCTCTGGTCCGAATTGGACAAGGGGTGTGGCCCCCCTTTCCTTCCTCCTCTCCCCCTCTTTCCCCCTTCTCCTACTCCAACAAGGAAGGAGGGAGTCCTACTCCCGGTGGGAGTAGGACTCCCCTTGGCGCGCCCCTCCTAGGCCGGCCGCCCCCTCCCCCCTTGCTCCTTTATATACGGGGGCAGGGGGGCACCTCTAGGGACAACAACACAAGTTGATCTACGTGATCATTCCTTAGCCGTGTGCGGTGCCCCCCTCCACCATATTCCACCTCGGTCATATCGTCGCGGAGTTTAGGCGAAGCCCTGCGTCGGTAGAACATCATCATCATCACCACGCCATCGTGCTGACGGAACTCATCCCCGACACTTTGCTGGATCGGAGTCCAGGGATCGTCATCCAGCTGAACGTGTGCTAAACTCGGAGGTGCCGTATGTTCGGTACTTGGATCGGTCGGATCGTGAAGACGTACGACTACATCAACCACGTTGTTATAACGCTTCCGCTTACGGTCTACGAGGGTACGTGGACATTACTCTCCCCTCTCATTGCTATGCATCACCATGATCTTGCATGTGCGTAGGAATTTTTTTGAAATTACTACGTTCCCCAACAGTAAGATGGAGGAAAATAGTTCCGTCAGTGAGCACATACTCAAAATGTCTGGGTTGCACAACCGCCTGTCCCAGCTGGACATTAACCTCCAGGACGAGGCGGTCATTGACAGAATCCTTCAGTCGCTCCCACCAAGCTACAAGAGCTTTGTGATGAACTACAATATGCAGGGGATGGTGAAAACTATTCCTGAAGTATTTTCAATGCTGAAGTCAGCAGAGGTAGAAATCAAGAAAGAACATCAAGTGTTGATGGTCAATAAAACCACTAAGTTCAAGAAGGGCAAGGGTAAGAAGAACTTCAAGAAGGACAGCAAGGATGTTGCCGCGCCCGGTAAACCAGTTGCCAGGAAGAAGTCAAAAAATGGACCCAAGCCTGAGACTGAGTGCTTTTATTGCAAAGGGAAGGGTCATTGGAAGCAGAACTGCCCCAAATACTTAGCGGACAAGAAGGCCGGCAACACTAAAGGTATATGTGATATACATGTAATTGATGTGTACCTTACCAGTAATCGTAGTAACTCCTAGGTATTTGATACCGGTGCCATTGCTCATATTTGTAACTCACAGCAGGAGCTGCGGAATAAGCGGAGACTGGCGAAGGACGAGGTGACGATGCACATCGGGAATGGTTTCAAGGTCGATGTGATCGCCGTCGGCATGCTACCTCTACATTTACCTACGGGATTAGTTTTAAACCTCAATAATTGTTATTTAGTGCCAAGTTTGAGCATGAACATTGTATCTGGATCTCGTTTGATACGAGATGGCTACTCATTTAAATCCGAGAATAATGGTTTTTCTATTTATATGAGAGATATGTTTTATGGTCATGCCCCGATGGTCAATGGTTTATTCTTAATGAATCTCGAACGTAATGTTACACATATTCATAGTGTGAATACCAAAAGATGTAAAGTTGATAACAATAGTCCTACATACTTGTGGCACTGCCGCCTTGGTCACATTGGTGTCAAGCGCATGAAGAAGCTCCATGCTGATGGACTTTTAGAGTCTCTCGGTTATGAATCATTTGACACATGCGAACCATTCCTCATGGGCAAAAAGACCAAGACTCCGTTCTCCGGAACAATGGAGCGAGCAACCAACTTATTGGAAATCATACATACCGGTGTGTGCGGTCCAATGAGCGTTGAGGCTCGTGGAGGATATCGTTATGTTCTCACTCTCACTGATGACTTGAGTAGATATGGGTATGTCTACTTGATGAAACACAAGTCTGAGACCTTTGAAAAGTTCAAGGAATTTCAGAATGAGGTAGAGAATCAACGTGACCGAAATATAAAGTTCCTACGATTAGATCGTGGAGGAGAATATTTAAGTCACGAATTTGGTACGCACTTAAGGAAATGTGGAATCGTTTCACAACTCACGCCGCCTGGAACACCTCAGCGTAACGGTGTGTCCGAACGTCGTAATCGCACTCTATTGGATATGGTGCGGTATATGATGTCTCTTACCGATTTACCGCTATCATTTTGGGGATACGCTCTAGAGACAGCTACATTCACTTTAAATAGAGCTTCGTCTAAATCCGTTGAGACGACACCGTATGAATTATGGTTTGGGAAGAAACCTAAGCTGTCGTTTCTAAAAGTTTGGGGATGCGATGCTTATGTCAAGAAACTTCAACCTGAAAAGCTCGAACCCAAGTCGAAAAAATGCGTCTTCATAGGATACCCTAAGGAAACCATTGGGTATACCTTCTACTTAAGATCCGAGGGCAAGATCTTTGTTGCCAAGAACCGATCCTTTCTGGAAAAGAGTTTCTCTCGAAAGGAGTAAGTGCGATGAAAGTAGAACTCGATGAAGTACTACCTCTTGAACCGGAAAGTAGTGCAGCTCAGGAAAATGTTCTTGTGGTGCCTACACCAACTGGAGAGGAAATTAATGATGATGATCAAGGTACTTCAGATCAAGTTGCTACTGAACTTCGTAGGTCCACAAGGACACGTTCCACACCAGAGTGGTATGGCAACCGTGTCCTGGAAATCATGTTGTTAGACAACGGTGAACCTTCGAACTATGAAGAAGTGATGGCGGGCCCAGATTCCAACAAATGGCTTGAAGCCATGCAATCCGAGATAGAATCCATGCATGAAAACAAAGTATGGACTTTGACAGACTTGCCCGATGATCGGCGAGCGATAGAAAACAAATGGATCTTTAAGAAGAAGACGGACGCGGATGGTAATGTTACTATATATAAAGCTCGACTTGTTGCTAAGGGTTATCGGCAAGTTCAAGGGGTTGACTACGATGAGACTTTCTCTCCCATAGCGAAGCTGAAGTCCATCCGAATCATGTTAGCAATTGCCGCATACTATGATTATGAGATATGGCAGATGGACGTCAAAACGGCATTCCTTAACGGACATCTTAAGGAAGAACTGTATATGATGCAGCCGGAGGGTTTTGTCGATCCTAAGAATGCTAACAAGGTATGCAAGATCCAGCGATCCATTTATGGGCTGGTGCAAGCATCTCGGAGTTGGAACATTCGCTTTGATGAGATGATCAAAGCGTTTGAGTTTATGCAGACTTATGGAGAAGCCTGCGTTTACATGAAAGTGAGTGGGAGCTCTGTAGCATTTCTCATATTATATTTAGATGACATACTATTGATGGGAAATGATATAGAACTTTTGGACAACATTAACGCCTACTTGAATAAGTGTTTTTCAATGAAGGACCTTGGAGAAGCTGCTTACATATTAGGCATCAAGATCTATAGGGATAGATCAAGACGCCTCATAGGTCTTTCACAAAGCACATACCTTGATAAGATTTTGAAGAAGTTCAAAATGGATCAGTCCAAGAAAGGGTTCTTGCCCGTATTGCAAGGTGTGAGATTGGGCTCGGCTCAATGCCCGACCACGACAAAAGATAAAGAAGAGATGAGTGTCATCCCCTATGCTTCAGCCATAGGATCTATTATGTATGCCATGCTGTGTACCAGACCTGATGTAAACCTTGCTGTAAGTTTGATAGGAAGGTACCAAAGTAATCCCGGCAAGGAACATTGGACAGCGGTCAAGAATATCCTGAAGTACCTGAAAAGGACAAAGGACATGTTTCTCGTTTATGAAGGTGACGAAGAGCTCGCCGTAAAGGGTTACGTCGACGCTAGCTTCGACACAGATCTGGATGACTCTAAGTCACAAACCGGATATGTGTATATGTTGAATGGTGGAGCAGTAAGCTGGTGCAGCTACAAGCAGAGCGTCGTGGCGGGATCTACATGTGAAGCGGAGTACATGGTGGCCTCGGAGGCAGCGCATGAAGCAATTTGGGTGAAGGAGTTCATCACCGACCTAGGAGTCATACCCAATGCGTCGGAGACGATCAAACTCTTCTGTGACAACACTGGAGCTATTGCCCTTGCCAAGGAGCCCAGGTTTCACAAGAAGACCAGGCATATCAAGCGTCATTTCAACTCCATCCGTGAAAATGTTCAAGATGGAGACATAGATATTTGCAAAGTACATACGTATCTGAATGTCATAGATCCGTTGACTAAACCTCTTTGCGAGCAAAACATGATCAACACCAGAACTCTATGGGTGTACGATTCATCACAATGTAACTAGATTATTGACTCTAGTGCAAGTGGGAGACTGTTGGAAATATGCCCTAGAGGCAATAATAAAGGATTATTATTATATTTCCTTGTTCATGATAATTGTCTTTATTCATGCTATAATTGTATTATCCGGAAATCGTAATACACGTGTGAATACATAGACCATAATATGTCCCTAGTAAGCCTCTATTGACTAGCTCGTTGATCAACAGATAGTCATGGTTTCCTGACTGTGGACATAATATGTCGTTGATAACGGGATCACATCATTAGGAGAATGATGTGATGGACAAGACCCAATCCTAAAGCATAGCACAAGATCGTGTAGTTCGTTTTGCTAGAGCTTTTCCAATGTCAAGTATCCTTTCCTTAGACCATGAGATCCTGTAACTCCCGGATACCGTAGGATTGCTTTGGGTGTACCAAACGTCACAACGTAACTGGGTGACTATAAAGGTGCACTACAGGTATCTCCAAAAGTGTCTGTTGGGTTGACACGAATCGAGACTGGGATTTGTCACTCCGTATGACGGAGAGGTATCTCTGGGCCCACTCGGTAATGCATCATCATAATGAGCTCAAAGTGACCAAGTTTTTGGTCACGGGATCATGCATTACGGTACGAGTAAAGTGACTTGCCGGTAACAAGACTGAACGAGGTATTGGGATACCGATGATCGAGTCTCGGGCAAGTAACGTACCGATTGACAAAGGGAATTGTATACGGGCTTGATTGAATCCTCGACATCATGGTTCATCTGATGAGATCATCGAGGAGCATGTGGGAGCCAACATGGGTATCCAGATCCCGCTGTTGGTTATTGATCGGAGAACCGTCTCGGTCATGTCTACGTGTCTCCCGAACCCGTAGGGTCTACACACTTAAGGTTCGGTGATGCTAGGGTTGTATGAATATGAGTATGCAGCAAACTGAAAGTTGTTCAGAGTCTCGGATGAGATCCCGGACGTCACAAGGAGTTCCGGAATGGTCTGGAGGTAAAGAATTATATATAGGAAGTGCAGTTTCAGCCATCGGGAGAGTTTTGGGGGTCACCGGTATTGTACCGGGACCACCGGAAGGGTCCCGGGGGTCCACCAGGTGGGGCCACCTATCCCGGAGGGCCCCATGGGCTGAAGTGGGAGGGGACCAGCCCCTGGTGGGCTGGTGCGCCCCCCTGGGCCCCCCTCTGCGCCTAGGGTTGGGAACCCTAGGGGAGGGGGCGCCTCCACTTGCCTTGGGGGGCACTCCACCCCCCTTGGCCGGCGCCCCCCTAGAGATCCCATCTCTAGAGCCGGCGCCCCCCTGGGGGCCTATATAAAGGAGGAGGGAGGGAGTGCAGCCGCACCTAAAGTCTTGGCGCCTCCCTCTCCCCTGCTACACCTCTCCCTCTCGCAGAAGCTCGGCGAAGCTCTGCCGGAACCCTGCTGCATCCACCACCACGCCGTCGTGATGCTGGATCTTCATCAACCTCTCCTCCCCCCTTGCTGGATCAAGAAGGAGGAGACGTCATCCGCTCCATACGTGTGTTGAACGCGGAGGTGCTGTCCGTTCGGCACTTGGTCATCGGTGATCTGGATCACGACGAGTACGACTCCCTCAACCCCGTTCTCTTGAACGCTTCCGCTCGAGATCTACAAAGGTATGTAGATGCACTCCTATCACTCATTGCTAGATGAACTCATAGATGGATCTTGGTGAAACCGTAGGAAAATTTTTATTTTCTTCAACGTTCCCCAACATGGTCGACCGGAACAGAGCTCACCGAGAAGGCCATGACAGAGATGTGCCCACCAGTATCCGAGTTCATGTCTCAGGACCAGAGTGTTTTAGCAGAGCCATCAGAGTCGCGGTGATCCCTCCCAGCTTTAGGTTAGCGACTGGGGTGAGTAAGTTCACTGGTGAGTCCAAGCCCGATACTTGGCTTGAAGACTACCGAGTGGTTGTTCAGATTGGCGGTGGTAATGATGAGGTGGCCATGAAACACTTACCGCTTATGTTGGAGGGCTCGGCCAGAGCCTGGCTGAATCAGTTGGCACCTAGCAGCATTTACACTTGGGAAGATCTTGCCCGAGTGTTTGTTAGGACATTTGAAGGAATGTGCAAACGACCTACAGGTTTGACAGAGCTGCAGGTTTGCGTACAAAAGTCGAATGAAACCCTGAGGGATTACATCCAGAGGTGGATCACATTGCATCATACGATGGAGAACGTATCTGATCACCAAGCAGTATGTGCCTTCAAGGAAGGCGTTAAGAATAGAGAGTTAAGTTTGAAGTTTGGTCGGACCGGAGACATGGCCCTGAGTCGAATGATGGAGATTGCCACCAAATATGCCAATGGTGAAGAAGAGGATCGACTCCGGAGTGGCAAGTACAAGCCGGGCCAGTCGAAAAAAGGAAACTCCAGTCAGAAGTAGAAGCGGAAAGTCGAGCCAGCTGCTCCTGGAGAAGCCTTGGCCGTGACTCAGGGCAAGTTTAAAGGGAAGCCCAAAGGATCTTGGAACCCCAAGAAGGTGAAGGACAAGGAAGGAAATGACGTGATGGATTTGCCATGCCACATCACACGAAGAAAGATGAAGAGGGTAACTTCATTTACCCGAAACATACCACTCGCCAGTCCCGGCTCTTAATCCAGCAGTTTCAAGGGAAATAGCCCAAGGATAAAGAAAAGGAGTCGGACAAGATTGAGGACAAAGAGGACAGTGATGGAGGATACCCCCATGTCAATTCCGCCCTGATGATTTTTGCTGATGTTGAGAGCAAAAGTCGATTGAAAGTTATCAACCGGGAAGTGAATATGGTTGCTCCGGCGACACCCTGTTATCTGAAATGGTCTCAGACCGCCATCACATTCGACCAGTCTGATCATCCGACACACATAGCCACCCCTGGGAGGCAAGCTTTGGTGGTCGATCCAGTCATCGAAGGCACTCGACTGACTAAGGTTCTGATGGACGGTGGCAGCGGACTGAATATATTGTATGTGGAGACGCTGAAGGGAATGGGCATTCCGATGTCCAGACTCAATTCTAGCAACATGAGTTTCCATGGAGTCATTCCTGGGAAGAAGGCTGAGCCACTCGGCCAAATTGCTCTTGATGTGGTTTTCGGCGATTCAAAGCATTTCCGCAAAGAAAGGTTAACATTTGAAGTTGTGGATTTCCAGAGTGCTTATCACGCCATTTTAGGCAGGCCAGCTTATGCACGATTCATGGCCCGACCATGTTACGTGTACCTCAAATTGAAGATGCCTGGTCCCAAAGGTGCGATCACCATCACTGGCAATCGGAAAAAGGCAGAAGAGTGCTTTCAGAAGGGCTCGAGGATTGCCGATGCTCAGATAACGGTAGTAGAGCTGCAAGAATACCAGAAAAATGCAGATCTGAGTGATTTGTTGCGGGCCAAGAAGCCCGCCACGAAGTCAATGTTCCAGTCGTCTGGTGAAACGAAGCCCGTTCACATTCACCCGGCCGACCCCAGTGCTGCTCCGACTCATATCTCCACAACACTCGACTCTAAATAGGAAGAAGCGCTCATCCAGTTCCTCCGTGAGAACTGGGACATCTTTGCATGGAAGCCTGCTGACATGCTGAGTGTTCCCAGGGGGCTGGCTGAGCATCGTTTACGAGTCGACTCAAAAGCGAAACCTGTCAAAGAACATCTTCGACGGTCCGCTATTCAGAAGAGAAAGGCCATTGGCGAGGAGGTGGCTCGGCTCCTGGCAGCAGAGTTTATCCGAGAGATTTACCACTCCGAGTGGCTCGCCAATGTTGTCATGGTCCCCAAGAAGGACAAGTCACTTCGCATGTGCATTGATTTCAAACATATCAATCGAGCCTACCCGAAAGATCATTTTCCTCTCCCCCGCATCGACCAAATAGTTGACTCGACTGCGGGATGTGAGCGCTTGTCTTTTTAGACGCCTATTCTGGTTATCATTAGATCCATTTTTATGGACCCGACGAGATCAAAACAACTTTTATCACCCCATTCGGATGCTTCTGCTATGTCACCATGCCATTCGGCCTCAAGAATGCCGGAGCCACGTTCATGAGGATGATTCAGAAGTGTTTACTCACTCAAATCAGTCGGAACATGGAAGCATACATGGATGATATTGTGGTCAAATCACGGAAGGGTTCCGACCTGTTGACTGACCTCGCTGAAACATTTGCCAATCTCAGGAGGTATGATATCAAGCTTAATCCATCAAAGTGCACATTTGGAGTTCCTGGCGGAAAGTTACTCGGTTTTCTCGTTTCCGAACGAGGAATCGACGCCAACCCAGAAAAAGTTGGCACTATACTCTGAATGAAACGTCCCGTGCGTGTGCACGATGTCCAGAAACTTACTGGATGCTTGGTCGCGTTAAGTCGATTCATCTCTCGCCTCGGTGAAAAGGCATTGCCTCTTTACCGACTAATGAAGAAGTCAGACACGTTCGAGTGGACTCCAGAAGCTGATGCAATGTTTGCAGAACTAAAAGCTCCGCTCTCCACCCAGTCGGTGCTTGCTGCTCCAATCAGCAAAGAGTCTCTGTTGCTTTACATTGCAGCCATAGGACAAGTCGTCAGTACAGTACTTACGGTCGAGCGGGAATAAGAAGGAAAAGCCTTCAAAGTTCAGCGCTCAATATATTATCTTTCCAAAGTATTGACCCCATCGAAGAAAAGATACCCTCATTGTCAGAAGCTTGTATATGGGATTTACATGACCACGAAGAAGGTTGCTCACTATTTCTCTGATCATTCCATTACAGTCATCAGCGAAGCCCCATTGTCAGAGATTTTGCACAACAGATATGCAACTGGTCGAGTGGCAAAGTGGGCGATTGAACTCCTTCCCCTTGATATCAAGTTTGAGGCAAAGAAAGCCATTAAGTCCCAAGCAGTAGCAGATTTCATCGCTGAGTGGATTGAACAACAACTGCCGACTCAAGTTCACTCGGAGCACTGGACCATGTTCTTTGACGGTTCTAAGATGTTGAATGGTTCCGGTGCTGGGGTAGTATTGGTTTCCCCCCGAGGAGATAAGCTCAGTTATGTGCTCCAGATCCACTTTGATTCCTCCAACAATGAAGCAGAATACGAAGCACTTTTGTATGGGTTACGATGGCCATTTCACTCGGCGTCCGTCGCCTTATGGTTTATGGCAATTCAGATTTGGTGGTCAATCAGGTGATGAAGGAGTGGGACGTTAGAATCCCAGCCATGACATGGTTACTGTAATGCGGTAATAAAGCTGGAGAAGAAATTTGAAGGGTTAGAGCTCCATCATATACCCCGACTGAAGAATCAAGCGGCTGATGATTTGGCAAAGATAGGTTCCAAGAGAGAAGCCATTCCCAGTGATGTGTTCTTGGAACATATCCATACTTCATCAGTTTGGGAAGATCCTTTTACCGAAGAAGCTCCGCAGCCAAAAAGTGTCACAGATCCGACTGAAGTAGAAGTTCCAGCGGTGGTCGACCTGATTATGGAAGCATTGGTCATCACTCCCGACTGGACAGTGCCGTACATCGCGTATATCTTAAGGAAAGAGCTCCCAGAGGATGAAGAAGAGGCTCGACAGATCGTCCGCCGATCCAAAGCCTTTACCGTGATAAAGGGACAGTTGTACAGAGAAAGCGTGACTGGAGTCGGTCAGAAATGTATAACGCCAGAAGAAGGTCGGATAATCCTTGACGATATCCACTCGGGGACCTGTGGCCGTCATGCGTCTTCTCGGACCATTGTGGCTAAAGCATACCGAGCGGGATTTTACTGGCCAAGAGCAAATGAAATGGCAAAGGGGATAGTCGACAAGTGTGAAGGATGTCAATTTTACTCCAATATGTCACACAAGCCCGCCTCAGCCTTGAAGACCATCCCACTCGTCTGGCCTTTCGCTGTATGGGGATTGGATATGGTTGGACCACTAAGAACAGGCAGAAGCGGCTTCACCCATGTGTTGGTGGCAGTCGACAAGTTCACTAAGTGGATTGAAGCTAAACCCATTAAGAATCTTGATGCCGACACTGCTGTCAGCTTCATCAGGGAGTTGATATTCAGATATGGAGTTCCCCATAGCATTATCACTGATAATGGGTCAAACTTCGATTCCGAGGAATTCAGAGCCTTCTGCATGTCTCAGGGCACATGAGTCAACTATGCTTTAGCCGCTCACCCCCAGTCGAATGGACAGGCAGAACGAGCAAATGGTTTAATTCTCAAAGGGCTGAAACCCTGACTGATGCGCGATCTCAAGCACGCAGCTGGTGCATGGGTCGACAAACTTCTGTCAGTACTTTGGGGATTAAGGACCACACCTAATCGGTCGACTGGGAGAACTCCGTTCTTCTTGGTCTACGGAGCTGAAGCAGTCTTGCCGAGTGACCTGCTTCACAGCGCACCTCGAGTCGAACTCTACATTGAAGCTGAAGCAGAGCAAGCCCGACAGGATGTAGTCGACCTTCTAGAAGAAGAAAGAGAGATGGCCTTGATCCGATCGACCATTTATCAGCAGGACTTGCTTCGCTTCCATGCCAAAAACGTGAAGAGTCGAGCCTTCCAAGAGGGAGACTTGGTTCTCCGAGTGGATCAGCAGAAGCCACACAAGCTTGCTCCTACTTGGGAAGGTCCCTTCATCGTCACCAAGGTTCTCCATAATGGGGCGTACCGCCTTTACAATGTCGAGCACCAGATTGACGAGCCCTGAGCTTGGAACGCGGAGCTGCTCCGCCCCTTTTATACTTAAGTATTCACTCGGATGAGTTGTAATAAAAGTACTTCTGTAGTTTATTTATCAAAGACAAGAGTGTTATAATTTTCCCAGTGATTGTTGTTACCTTTGTTCACATAAAGCAGTCCCCCAGTGGGTGGCTTAGCTGCGAATCCGTTTCTCCTAAGTTTGTAAAAAAATCCTTGCCGAGTGGTGAGCCAGCCTCCCACTCGGGGGCTTAGCTGCGAATCCGTTTCGCCTAAGTTTAACAAAAACCTACCGAGTGGTGAGCCAGCTACCCACTCGAGGGCTTAGCTGCAGTCCAAGTACTCGCCTAAGTTTAAACAAAATCCTACCGAGTGGTGAGCTAGCCTCCCACTCGGGGGCTTAGCTGCAGTCCAAGTACTCGCCTAAGTTTAAACAAAATCCTACCGAGTGGTGAGCCACCCTCCCACTCGGGGGCTTAGCTGCAGTCCAAGTACTCGCCTAAGTTTAAACAAAATCCTACTAAGTGGTGAGCCAGCCTCCCACTCGGGGGCTTAGCTGTAGTCCAAGTACTCGCCTAAGTTTAAACAAAATCCTACCGAGTGGTGAGCTAGTCTCCCACTTGGGGGCTTAGCTGCAGTCCAAGTACTCGCCTAAGTTTAAACAAAATCCTGCCGAGTGGTGAGCCAACCTTCCACTCGGGGGCTTAGCTGCAGCCTAGTGCTCGCCTAAGTATAAATACAATGTGCGCTCCGCAAGGAGGACGAGGTGCAGGTCGACTGCTACCTTCTCCTTCCGAGCTACACCACACATACAACATGCGCTTCGCAAAGGGGACGAGGTGCAGGTCGACTGCTACCTTCTCCTTCCGAGCTACGCCACAAATACAACATGCGTTCCGCAAGGGGGATGAGGTGCAGGTCGACTGCTACCTTCTCCTTCTGAGCCACGCCACAAATACAACGTGCGCTCCGCAAGGAGGACGAAGCGCAGGTCGACTGCTACCTTCTCCTTCCGAGCTACGCTACAAATACAATGTGCGACCCGCAAGGAGGACGAGGCGCAGGTCGACTGTTACCTTCTCCTTCAGAGGTACGCCACAAAAATCCTACCGAGTGGAGAGCAAACCTCCCACTCGGGGGCTTAGCTGCAGCCCAGTGCTCGCCTAAGTTTTTGAAATCCTGCCGAGTGGAGAGCAAACCTCCCACTCGGGGGCTTAGCTGCAGCCCAGTGCTCGCCTAAGTTTTTGAAAATCCTATCGAGTGGAGAGCAAACCTCCCATTCGGGGGCTTAGCTACAACCCTATGCTCGCCTAAGTTTTTGAAAATCCTACCGAGTGGAGAAGCAAACCTCCCACTCGGGGGCTTAGCTGCAGCCCAGTGCTCACCTAAGTTTTTGAAAATCCTATCGAGTGGAGAGCAAACCTCCCACTCGGGGGCTTAGCTGTAGCCCAGTGCTCGCCTAAGATTTTGAAAATCCTACCGAGTGGAGAGCAAACCTCCCACTCGGAGGCTCAGCTGCAGCCCAGTGCTCGCCTAAGTTTTTGAAAATCCTAACGAGTGGTGAGCTAGCCTCCCACTCGGGGGCTTAGCTGTAGTCCAAGTACTCGCCTAAGTTTAAACAAAATCCTACCGAGTGGTGAGCCAGTCTCCCACTCGGGGGCTTAGCTGCAGTCCAAGTACTCACCTAAGTTTAAACAAAATCCTGCCGAGTGGTGAGCCAGCCTTCCACTCGGGGGCTTAGCTGCAGCCTAGTGCTCGCCTAAGTATAAATACAATGTGCGCTCCGCAAGGAGGACGAGGTGCAGGTCGACTGCTACCTTCTCCTTCCGAGGTATGCCACAAATACAACGTGCGCTCTGCAAGGGGGACGAGGTGCAGGTCGACTTCTACCTTCTCCTTCCGAGCTATGGCACAAATACAATGTGCGCTCCGCAAGGGGGACGATGTGCAGGTCGACTGCTACCTTCTCCTTCTGAGCCACGCCACAAATACAACGTGCGCTCCGCAAGGAGGACGAAGCGCAGGTCGACTGCTACCTTCTCCTTCCGAGCTACACCACAAATACAATGTGCGACCCGCAAGGAGGACAAGGCGCAGGTCGACTGTTACCTTCTCCTTTAGAGGTACGCCACAAAAATCCTACCGAGTGGAGAGCAAACCTCCCACTCGGGGGCTTAGCTGCAGCCCGGTGCTTGCCTAAGTGTTTGAAAATCCTGCCGAGTGGAGAGCAAACCTCCCACTTGGGGGCTTAGCTGCAGCCCAGTGCTCGCCTAAGTTTTTGAAAATCCTACCGAGTGGAGAGCAAACCTCCCATTCGTGGGCTTAGCTGCAACCCTGTGCTCGCCTAAGTTTTTGAAAATCCTACCGAGTGGAGAAGCAAACCTCCCACTCGGGGGCTTAGCTGCAGCCCAGTGCTCGCCTAAGTTTTTGAAAATCCTACCGAGTGGAGAGCAAACCTCCCACTCAGGGGCTTAGCTGCAGCCCAGTGCTCGCCTAAGATTTTGAAAATCCTACCGAGTGGAGAGCAAACCTCCCACTCGGAGGCTCACCTTCAGCCCAGTGCTCGCCTAAGTTTTTGAAAATCCTACCGAGTGGAGATCAAACCTCCCACTCGGGGGCTTAACTGCAGCCCACTGCTCGCCTAAGTATGACGACCTCATCAGAGCCAGCATCTTCTTCACCCTCGTCGCCGTCCGAGTCCCACTCCTCCTGACTTTCACCTCCACTCCCTTCTTCTTCTTCGGTCCGTTCTTGCGCCCCGTTGGGCATCGAGTACATCTCAGTAGTGATCTGGAAGACAACAAACAAGGCAAAAGTCAGTCGACCGAACTGCAGCAAAACAAAATGAAGGAAACAGAGTCACAGTCAGAGAAATGTGGTCAGACCTTGTCTGGTTCGTATGACTGGTCGAGTGGCGGGATCCTCCTGGCTCGACGGGATTATCTTTGTTCCCTGTGATGGCAGTCATCCACCTCTCCAGAGTGGCATCGTCGACCTCCTCCGGGTGGACCCGAGTGGTGTATTCAGTACCAGAGTACAACCACATCGGATGGCCCTGATATTGAAGTGGCTGAATGCACCGTCGAAGGAAAACCTCCAGAAGATCCATGCCAGTCACTCCGTCGCGAATGAGCTGGACTACGCGCTCCACCAACATCCTAACCTGAGCCTTCTCCTCTGGAAGCACCTTCAGAGAGGATTTGCAAAGTTCACTCGGTCCATGGAGAACAGGGGGAGGCCAGTCGACTGGTCTTGGCAGTAGAACCAGGTCGACTGCCACCCTCGAACTGACTCAGGAAGGGTCATGACTGGAAAGGCACTCTTACTCCTCATCTGAACCCCAAGACCCCCCACACATCTAGATTACTTGGGTTTTCTCGTCACTCGGGCTAGCCTTTTTCACCGTCTGAGAGCGACATGTGAAAATGTGTTTGAAAAGGCCCCAATGCGGCCGACAACCCAAGAAGTTTTCGCACAAAGACACGAAGGCGGCGAGATAGGCAATGGAGTTGGGTGTGAAGTGGTGGACTTGTGCCCCAAAGAAGTTCAGAAACCCCCGAAAGAAAAGATTCGGCGGTAGAGAAAAACCGCGATCAACATGGGTGGGTAAGAGGACGCACTCACCCTCCTGAGGCTGCGGCTGCCACTCTGTCCCCGGAAGCCTTGCTGACCCATGGGGGATCAGCCCTTCGTTGGCCAGGTCGTCGAGGTCTTTCTGGGTGATGGTCGAACGGATCCAGTCTCCCTGGATCCAGCCTTGCGGCAGGCCGGACCGCGACGAGGATCTGCCCCGACTGGTCACTCTCCCCTTCGCCTTCGCCGTCGCCTTCTTTGCTCGCTCCAAAGCCACTATCTTCTCCTTCACCATCGTCGCCCGCAAGGCGCGCAAGGAGTAGTAGGGCGGGGATGGAAGCAAGCGCAGCGGGCGAGTTTGAGGAAGAGGGAGAGGGGAAGGAGGGCGCACTGTTAAAAAAAACCCCGTCCGGCGCCTCATATGAAGTCTCTTCCGAGTGGCTGACTGGTAGGCCCGGACGATTCTGTCAAATCCCGCAACAGGCGCGTGCACGATACGTGGCGAAAAAGGTGGCGTGGAGATCGAGGCATCCTTGCCTTATCCCATCCGAGTACCACGGCCTCCTCCGCTTCACGTGCTTCCCGAAATTTCAGATCCTGTTAAATCCGCAAATAGCAGAGCAACTTGTCAGATGGCAGATTTCCTCCGATCCATCGCTCAGAAATCTCCAAGTTCATAAAGTTTACTCGGCAGATGCAAAGAATGGATCAAGGCGACTGAAAGAGAAGTTGACACCATCACTAAAAAGTCATTGGTCCAGAGTAAGACACTCTTGCAGCACGAAAAGCAGGTCGGAAGAATTCTCAACTCCTTCCTCACTCAAACCTCGATCCATTCAAGGGCTGATGATGAAGCCATGTACCTAGGGCAGGGTCATGGACCTGTCCAAGGTACCCTCCCCAAGGACATCTCTAGAAGAATCTGCCTTTCAGTTGACCTGGAAGGATTCCACTCGACGGACTCGAAGACACTCGACCATGAAGACTCACTCGACCACCAGGAGATCTAGGGTCATTCTGCACCCAAACGGTCTGTTATTAAGTAGTCTTTATGGCCATGATAGCACTTTATGTAAGGCGTTTCCAGTAATGCCAGGCCTTTATGTACATTGAACCCTCCGCTATGTGGGCTGGCTGGGGTCTTGGCACACTCTATATAAGCCACCCCCTCCACAGGTAGAGGGGTTCGCACCCCTGTAACTCATACGCATATAATCCAGTCGACCGCCTCCGGGCTTCGAGACGTAGGGCTGTTACTTCCTCCGAGAAGGGCCTGAACTCGTAACTCCCTTGCGTATACAACTACTCCATAGCTAGGATCTTGCCTCTCCATACCTACCCCCTATTCTACTATCGGGCTTAGAACCACGACACCGCCCACGCAGTCGGCTGGAGACGAGCCGACTGTGAGGGCGGATCTTGTGGTCTTGTCGCTGACTTGTCGGCGTGCGGGGAGGGCGGCTTCAGAGACGATCCGCAGAGGGCCGCCAGCTCCAGCTCGTTGTCGCATGACCTTGAGACGGCCAGCGTCAGCTCGCCAGGGTGGACGCCGAGCGGTGGGACGGCTGCGCTGAATTTGGCGGCACGGGATGTCCGTAGCCGGCTTCAGGCTCAGGCCATCGTGCTGAAGCAGTGTACCCATGAGTTTCTCATGACGCGGTCGGTCATTCGGGTGAGTTTTCTTGCTCTTTATTTCTTCCATGGGGGCGCGTCAGCGCACCCACTGGGTGTAGTCCCCGAGTTCCAAGTCGGCTGCTGAGCAGGCGGCTTGGAACTTCTCAGAAGACTTTCGGTTTAATGACTCGCTCTTGCTCGTATCTTTGTCCTGTTTGCAGGATTATCACAACCTCCATGCCGCCACCTACAACTCCCTGGCCCGGGAGATGAACCAGAAGGCCGCCAATCTGACGGAGAGCCGATGTGAGTGCTTTGTCTTTTTATCTCATGTGGGGGCGCATCAGCGCACCCACTGGGTGTAGTCCCCAAGATTCGGGCCGACTGCTAAGCAGTCGGGTCGGATCTTTCTTGCCGACTTCTTTCTTAATTTCTTCTTCTTCATATTGGCAGGAGCCAATGCCGACTTAAGGCAGCAGCTCGGCATGGCCCAGACCGCCCTTCGCACCAAGGAGGGTGAGTTCAATGCCTTGGTTCAGGAGCGTGATCGTCTGTCCAAGAAACTGGCCGACCAGGAGGCGAGCCACAAGGCGGCCTTGAAGGTGGCGCAAGACAGCAAGGCCGCCCTCAAAACCGAGTATGAGACCGAGGCGGCGAGCTGGGCCGAGGCGAGGCTGGCTCTGAGCGAAGGCTATGGCCGGGTCGAGGACTTGATTGACGGTAGGCCGCCTTCTCCTTTACTTCCTTGCTTATCTTTGTAACTTGGTTTATCTTCTGACTTGTTCTGTTTCTTTCTTCTTTCTAAAGAATACTTCCCCGGCTACTCCGTCGTGGCCAACCAAGCCATCGAAGCTCACCGCGAGGCCTGGCGGCAAGCTGGGGTTGAGGTCGCACCGGATGCCAACCGGTCGCTTGAGGAGCAGCTTCTAGCGATCCAAGCCCGCCTCCAGCCGGCCTACCGCATGCTCCATCGGCTTCAGCGTGCTGGAGTGCAAGTGCTAGCCGCCCTCTGGCCTAGCGAGGTTATTCCCCGCACCCCCAGCCATACTGCTGACTGGCTGGAGGTAGCGGTCGGCCGCCTCGAGGCCTGGAAGGCTTCAGCAGCTCGGTCCGGTGCTCGACGGGCGTTGGAGTTCGTCCGGGCTTGGTATCCTGGGCTGAACTTGGACTAGCTGCACACCTGGCGGCAGGAGGCCAATGAGGAGCTAGAGGCGGTGCGGCCGACTATCATCCAGCATGCCTCGGCGATCGCTGACTTCACCGACACTAGTGCCTTCGCTCCTGAGGTCAACGAAGACAACATCGCGCAGCCGGAGGAATGGTTCGGGCTGAACCCAGCCGACAGTGAAGACTCGGTGGAGGAGATCGACTCCAGCAACGAGCGCGAAGAGGAAGAGGAGGAAGACGGCAAGGATTTTGTACCGGATGGGGAAGTAGCCAGCCAGCCTCAGCCTGATTGTGCCTCTATCAACGAGGCGCGTGCGAATGCACCGCCTGCCGCAGGTGATGATCAGGCCGAGACTCGCCAGCCGGCCACTCCTCCAGCCGACACCATCGTTGCCACCGATCTGCCCGACGCCCCAGTTGCTCCCTTGGCCTGACTCGCCATTTTTACTTTCCTGCTTGTCACTCTTTGAAAAATTTGTTAATTTTGTGCAATTCCACCCACTGGGGGTGTATTGAAACTTTGTCAAATGCCGGCCTCTCGAAGGCCTTTTATGTAAATATAATTATGCATGTGTTTGGCTTCCATTCCTACTTGCTTTTTATCTTTGGGCTGTTTTCCTTTGCCACCCTCCTTTGGTCGCCGCCTTTCCCAACCGGACAGCTGCTCTGTAGTCTGTGGCCGGGTACGGAATTGGCCGTCTAGGAGGGCAAGTACTCGAGCTTTCTTAGATTGTAGCAGAGTAAGAAGGGAAGCCAGCCAACCGGCTGCTTCAACAGCCGGTTGGCGGGGGGGGGGGGAAGCCGGCTTGCGTTATGTAAGTTCGTTAGTCCTTAGCCGTTTTTCATGTGGGCCCCCTTTTCCTCCTTTGGCTCTTGCTAGTCGGACAGTCGATTCTTCGAGCTGTGACTTTCGCAAGAGAGGGCTTGGGTGCCGGCACATTACTTGTCTGACTGCAGGTAGAACTTGGACATAACTCAAGGCGGCAACTCCCCGGGCCGACTAGTCGAACCCGGTGCCGGACGAAAAAACGAATGTAGCGGGAAACCATGGGTATGATAATCGGCATTCATAGATAAAAGAGGGTAGTCCCTGAGAACTCCTTGGGGAGCCCATTGTCTCATACTTAATACAAAAGGTAGCATGGTACATACTGCATTTTAACTGTAAAATCTTCGGAGAAGATTGGCATTCCATGGCCGCTCCGACTCCTTGCCGGAATCGTCTCTCTTGCGTGCCTTCGGCTTCTGTGCGTCGATCAGGTAGTAGGAGTCGTTGCCTAGAGCCCGACTGATGACGAAGGGGCCTTCCCAAGGGGCCGAGAGCTTGTGCTAGCCGGCTGTTCGCTGGATCAGCCGGAGCACAAGGTCGCCCTCTTGGAAAGATCTTGACTTGACCCTCCGACTATGGTAACGGCGTAGACCCTGCTGGTAGATGGCAGACCGGCTGAGGGCTAACAGCCGGCCTTCTTCCAGCAAGTCGACACCGTCTTCTCGTGCTTCCTTGGCCTCCGCCTCTGTGTACATGGTGACCCGAGGTGAGTCGAACTCGATGTCAGTTGGGATGACAGCCTCGGCACCATATACAAGGAAGAAAGGGGTGATGCCAGTTGACTTGTTCGGGGTAGTGCGCAGACTCCAGAGGACGGCCGGCAGCTCGTTGAGCTAGCAGCTAGCCGAACGCTCCAGCGACACGACCAGTTGGGGCTTGATGCCAGAAAGGATGAGGCCATTTGCTCGCTCGACTTGGCCATTTGACTGCGGGTGGGCAACGGACGCTAAGTCCAGTCGGATGCCCTGTGTTGCGCAGAAACGTGCCAATGCTCCCTTGGCAAAATTTGTGCCATTGTCGGTGATGATGCTGTGTGGTACTCCGTACCTGGTTGTAATATCTGCAATGAATGTCACAACAGTCGGCCCATTCAGTTTCTTGATCGGCTTTGCTTCAATCCACCTGGTAAATTTGTCCACGGCGACAAGCAAATGTGTCATGCCGCCGTGCGCCATCTTGAATGGGCCGACCATGTCCAGCCCCCAGACGACGAAAGGCCAAGTGAGGGGGATGGTCTTGAGTGCATAAGCCGGCAGGTGTTGCTTGGAGCCGAAGACTTGGCACCCTTTGCAGTGTTTGACTAACTCCTTGGCATCCTCCAAAGCAGTTGGCCAGAAGAATCCTTTGCGGAAAGCTTTGACAACTAGTGCCCTTGAGGCGGCATGGTGGCCGCATTCATCCTGGTGGATGTCTTGGAGGATTGCTATGCCCTTCTCCGGCTCGACGCAATGCTGGAAGACTCCAGTAACACTGCGCCTAACGAGCTCTCGGTTCATTATTGTGTACGATCCGGCTCAGCGTTGGACTTGTCTTGCCGAGATCTCATCAGTCGGCAGCTCGCCAGATATCAGGAAGTGGAGGATGGGCTGGGCCCATGATGGAGCTGTGACCTCTTCTATCGCCAAAATAGCTACTGCAACCAGGGTGGGCGAGCTGGGTTGTGAGGAGTTGGAGTCGGCCGCCGCCTGTTTTGCTGTTGCAGTCCCTGGGCCGGCTGCAGTAGTCCCCAGGCCGGGTTCGACTACGGCAGTCCCCGAGCCGGCTGTCGAAGTCCCCACGCCGCCTGCTTGGTTCTTGAAGTCGGATCCGACTGCGTCAGGGTCAGGTGGCACGAAGATGGAACTGGATTCCGGGGACGGCTTGAGGAGGTGTTGGAGGGCGACGCCGGTTGGTATAGCTTGCCGGGTGGAGCCTATTCGTGCCAGGGCATCTGCTTGCTCGTTGTCGGCCCGTGGCACGTGGAGGAACTCGCACCCCTCAAAGTGTCCGATGATCTGCTGAACGAGGAAGCGATAGCTCGCCATGTTTGCGTCCTTGGCGTCCCAGTCGCTGGATGATTGATGGACCGCCAAGTCCGAGTCGCCATAGCACAGGATCCGGCGTATGCCAAGTTCCTTGGCTAGCCGGAGCCCGTGTATGAGTGCTTCATACTCAGCCACATTGTTGGAGGTGGCAAAATGGATTTGCAATGTGTATCTGAGTTTGTCGCCTTTGGGAGAGGTGAGGACGATGCCGGCTCCCAAGCCGGTGCGCATCTTGGATCCGTCAAAGTGCATCCGCCAATGAGTGGAGTCGGGGGCCGGTGGCAGGTACTGGGTCTCGGCCTAGTCGACGAGTAAGTCGGCCAATGCTTGGGACTTGATGGCGGTGCGGGGCTGGTAGTAGATCGTGTAAGTAGCCAGTGCAATGGCCCACTTCGCCACTCGGCCGGATGCATCCCGGCTGCCTATTATCTCGGCGAGTGGGGCAGTGCATATGACCGTGATGGGATGCTCTTGAAAGTAGGGCTTGAGTTTCTTGGAGGCGAAGTACACACCATAGCACATCTTCTAATAGTGCGGGTAGTTCTGCTTCAAGGTGGATAGTACTTCGCTCAAATAATACAATGACCTCTGGACTAGCTGAGCCCGGCCTTCTTCTAGACGCTGGACTACGATAACTGTGCTGACCACCCGGATAGTGGCGGCAATGTAGAGGAACATGGGCTCTTTCTCAGTCAGTGCCGCCAGGACAGGCGGCGTGGACATCATCTTCTTTAGCTCGTGGAAAGCTTGGTCCGCCTGGTCATTCCACTCGAAGTGAGTGGACTTCTTCATGAGTCAGTAGAGGTGGAGAGCTTTCTCTCCAAGCCGGCTGATGAAGCGGTTCAAGGACGCCAGGCAACCAGTGAACTTTTGGACGTCTCGCAGCTTGGCGGGAATCTTCATTCTCTCTATGGCCTTGATCTTGACTAGGTTGCATTCGATGCCGCGTTCGGAGACCAGGAAGCCTAGGATCTGGCCGGCTGGTACCCCGAACACGCATTTCTCCGGGTTGAGCTTGATCTGAAACCGGCGCAAATTCGCAAAGGTCTCCTTGAGGTCTTCCAGCAAGGTACCACGTTTCTCCATCTTCACCACAACATCGTGTACGTAGACGTGGGCATTTCTGCCGAGTTGCTTGAGGAGGCATTTCTGCATGCAACACTGAAAAGTGGCACCGGCATTCCTCAAGCCGAATGTCATTGTCAGGTAACAAAAAGCTCCGAATGGGGTGATGAAGGCGGTCTTCAGGCGGTCAGCTGGGTTCAATTTTATTTGATGGTAGCCTGAGTAAGCATCCAAAAAACTCAACAACTCGCATCCGGCTGTGGAGTCTATCACTTGATCAATCCTTGGTAGGGCAAAGGGATCTTTAGGGCATGCTTTGTTGAGGCTGGTGTAGTCAATGCACATGCGCCACTGCTTGTTCTTCTTCAACACGAGGGCCAGGTTGGCAAGCCATTCTGGAAAGAACACTTCCATAATGAAGCCGGCTGCCAGAAGCCGGGCTATTTCTTCTCCGACTACTCTTCTCTTCTCTTCTGATAGGCGGCGCAAGGGCTGCCTGACTGGCTTGGCGTCAGATCGGACATGTAGCTTATGCTCGGCGAAATCCGTCGGGACACCCGGCATGTCTTTGGGAGACCATGCGGAGATGTCCCGATTCTCACAGAGGAAATCAACAAGCTCGCCTTCCTATTTGCTGTTGAGGCCGGTGCCCACGACAGCGTACCTCTCCGGGTGCTCCGGGTCCAGAGGTATCTTCTTTGTCTCTTTGGCCGGCTGGAAAGAACCTTGACCATCACATTCCTTGGGGTCAGGGGACAGGGACGGCTGCTTGCCAGCCATGGCCACAACTCGATTCAGCATCTTCTTCTCTTCAGCAATCACAAGGGACTCGGCCAGCCGGCTGTTGGCTGCTGCACACTCAGAAGACTTCTTGTAGTCTCCCGCTATGGTGATGATGCCCTTGGAACTCGGCATCTTCATCTTGAGGTAGGCGTAATGGGGCATAGCCATAAACTTGGCCAGAGCAGGCCGGCCAAGCAATGCGTGGTACGGGCTCTCCAAATCCACTACCTCAAACCATATTGCTTCTTGGTGGAAGTGATCCTTGCCCCCAAAGAGGACATCCATCTTGATCTTGCCGATTGGTGAGCAGGATAGGCCGGGTACAATGCCATGGAACACAGTCCGGCTTGGCATGAGCTGCTTTGACTTGATGTTGAGCTTCTCCATGGTATCTCGGTACAGTATGTTGATGCTGCTCCCGCCATCTATCAGCACGCGGGAGAAACGGGCAGCTCACCTTTCTGTCGCGAGGGTAGCGTCCAAAACCAATGCATAGGAGCCAGGAGATGGCATCACCTCTAGGTGATCAGCCTGGCTCCAACTGATGGGCTTCTTTGACCAGTGCATAAACTCAGGGTTGTTGGAGGCGACCGCATTGACTTCTTGCTGTTGTCGGCGCCGGCTGCGCCGATCTTCTATCTGGCTTGTAAAGACGACATAGGCGGCATGTTCATCGGGGAACTCGTCTTGGATAGCTCCGACTGTAGGCCGAGCGGCCGGCTGCTGTGGGGCAGGAGGCGGCTGTCCTGCAGGCGGAGGCGGCAACAGCCCCTCGCCCTTGGAGATTCGTGTGAGCCAGTGACACTTCCGAGTTGTGTGGTTGGACGGCTTCGCGCCGCTGTGGAACTTGCAGGGGGCATCGAGGGTTTGCTCATAGGAGAAAGCTGGCTGCCAAGTCAGCCTGCCTCCCTTCTGCTTCTTGGGTGCCGGCCGCCCCTCAGGTTGCTCATCTTCGACTGTGGCCACTTGCCGGCTTATGGAAGTTGGCATAGGGGCCTTGCACTTGTGATCGTTCTGGTACGGGCGTCGGCTTGATTCTCCAGCCGGGGTCTTGGGAGCCGGCGCCAGCACTTTTCTGGAGGCGTCTACCCGGAGCTCAGTCTTCATTGAGGAGTCGGCCGTGGCGTACTTGTCTGCTATGATTAGCAGCTCGTCGAGGGTAACCGGCTAGTCGCAGAGGAGTCGGTGCTTGAGGAGGGTGCCCTCTCTGCACCCGGCAGTGAAGTATTCTATGGCTTGAACCTCGTGCACCCCTTTGCAGGAGTTGCGGAGCTCGTCCCAACGCGTGAGGTAGTTGCGGGTTGATTCATTAGGCCCTTGTACGCACAAGGAGAGCTGTCGGGGCTTGGGGGCCCGTTTGTAGGTGCTGGTGAAGTTGCGTATGAAGGCTTCCGTGAAGTCCAACCAGCTATTGATGCTGTAAGGCTTGAGGCTGTTGAGCCAGGTGCGCGCCGTGCCTTGGAGCACCAGGGGGGCATATTTCACGGCAACGCGCCTGTTGCCGTTCGCTATGCGGACTGCAGTGGAGTAGTCGATCAACTAATCTTCCGGCTTCATGGAGTCGTTGTACTTGGGCGTGTCTCTCGGGAGCGAGAACCCTTTGGGGAAGGGCTCGTCACGGATGCGGGGGCCGAAACAAGGCGGGCTGATGTCATCTTCTTCTTCCAAGGCCAGGGATCGCGCAAGGCGGTCGATCCGATGGTGGGCATCATTCTCGCCGACTCCCTCGCGGCGACCAAGTCGGCCACTGAGAGTCGGATGCGCGACAGGCGGCGGGGTGGGATATCTCTCCCCACGAGGCGGAGGAGGCGGCGGGTCGCCTCATCGTTCCACTCCTCGAGGGCGGCCATCGGCGTCGCGCTCGATGGTGATTCGAGTCCGGCTACGGCTAGCAGCAGGTTCCTTCTCTTGTCTCACGCGGGCGCCGCCCGCAGTCGGCGTGCGCGACGTCACACCGTGTTCTCGGCGAGGGGGACTCCCGGCCCGGACGCCGGCTTTGTGCCGCTCTGCGGCCGCGTCGATTAGCTGCTGGATGCGTCTGGTCATGTAGGGGAGCTCGTCGGCCCCCAGTCCGTTCAGCTCGTCCACGATCGACTGGGCGGCGCGTAGATTCTCGAGGGGCATGGCGTAGACTGGGCGGTCCGCTCCCAACATGCTGGTGATGGCCGCGCCGCGTTTCTTGACGACGCCGACTCGGCTTGGCCCTTCTGGAGGTAGCGTGTCGAAGGTGGCGCGGTCGACTTCGCGCTAGTGGGCCTCAGTGAGGTGCCTCATGGAGGCTATCCTCTGGCCCTCCGTAAGGAGAGCAAGGCGGCGTGCCTCCAGCGTCTCGGCATCAACGTCGCCAGGATGGGGGCAGACAGATCGTGCAGCGTTGCCTGTAGGGCGTCGCAGGCGTTTTCGTCGGAGGGGATGTCGTGGCTGATGACTAACACCTCGGTGACGGTGCTGCCGCCACTGTCGGCTCAAGGAAGAGGGTCGTCGAAGATGATCACGTTGGTGGGGAAGGTGTCGAGCGACGCCGTGTCGGAGTCGACAAGCATCAGGTCGGTGGAGAAACCGACTCCAAGTCCGTGGTAGGCTCGCTGGAGACGTGGAGTTGGCCGAGGAGGCTGGCGAGGCGGCTCTCGGGGCAGCCTGTGCCCGCGTCGTATGCGGGCTCGTTAGAGATGCGAGTCTCGCCAAGAAGATTGGCCAGCTCGCTGCGCAGGCGTCGTCGATGCTTTGCAGCGCGTCGGGGCAAGCGCCGTCGGGCGTGCCGGGCTAGCTACGCTTGCTGGGGAGGAAAATGGTTCCCGTCCAGAGCAGGTCTCCGGACGACGATGCACCTGGCCCCATGGTGGGCGCCAAATGTCGGGTGGTAGGTGCGACATATGCCAACGGATGGCTTATCTGTGTGGGAGCCAGTAAGACATCGCCGGTGCCTGGAAACGGGATGAGGCAAAGACATGCACGCCAGCGGATCTTACCCAGGTTGGGGGCTCTCCGTGGAGATAATACCCCTACTCCTGCTCTGCGGGGTCTCCGCATGATCACTAGATCAACAAGAAGCTACAAGAGGCTCCTTGAGCTGTTCGGTGGAAGGAGGAAGAAGGGCAAGGCTAGCTCTCTCCTCTCCCTATAGTTGTCTAAAACTCTCTGAGATCAACCCTTTGCATGGGTGCCCCGGGGGGTTTATATAGGCCTACCCCCCGGGGGTACAATGGTAATACGGCTGGGCATGGGCCCTAGCCGTGAGTGTCTATGACCGCCGGCTTCTCCGCCGGCTGCTGGGGCCCACCGACTGGTGGGTCCCACCGGCTGCCGGCTCATTGGTCGACAGGCCGGCCCCATCGCTTGGGGGTCTTGTCGGAGGCTGGTTACTGTTGCCCCGCCTCTGATGACGAGAGTTTTGTCGAGGTAAGCATGGCTACAGTACCGGCGCCTTGCGGATTCTCACTGTAGCCTTACCTCGTCTTGTCTCCTTAATGATGCGCTCGCCCCAAGGAAGGGGGCAAGCCGGCTATAGGAAGCCGGCCATGCCTCAAGCCGGCTGGGGGAGGCTAGGCCGTCTTCAGGCGTCTCTCTGACCGAAGGGGCCCGCCGCCTACGGGCCGTACTGGCAGCCTGTCGTGGATGGCGTCAGGATCATCATGGCAACAGTGCCACGCCGGACGGGTGATGGCTGTCCCGTATGGCATACTGTAGCCATGCGAGCTCCGGGATTCGGGGGTGGCAGGGTCCATTGTTGCCACGCCCCGTCCCATCATCGTTATGAGGGGTGCAGACTTTTAGGGCATGACCCCTGGACGCCTGCCTGGGGCTAGCCTCTTGGAGTCGGTTCTCTTGGGCCGGCTTCTCGGAGTCAGTCTTTCCGTGGCCGGCTTCTTGGAGTCGGCCCTATCGTGGTGTCCCCCAAGAGAGTTTAGGGTCGGGCCGCCTTCCAGTAGCCGGACTGTGAGTTAGCCGGCCGGAGGAAGGCGGCTCCGCGTCTTGGGTGCTTCAAGGTTCGATCGGCCTGTTGTTTTTTCCAATGGCCTAAGGGAGCCGATTAGGCTACCCGTGGTCATTTACTCCGACACCACGAGTAGGACATCTCACCCTCCATGCCTTCCTCTAAAACCAAGCGCGGAAAGTACTTTGCTTTTAGAACCTGCGCACACAGAGTGTCAGGAGCTTGCAGAAGGCGCCACTCCTGCCTTGCCAACATTGCCATATTGAAAATATGCAGATCCCGAAAGCCCAGATGAAAGATCGTGGATGTTGCCTAGAGGGGGGGGGGGTGAATAGGCGCTTTAAAATAATTATGGTTTAGGCTAGAACAAATGCAGAATAAACCTAGTGGTTAATTTGTCAAGCACAAAACCTACAACAACTAGGCTCACCTATGTGCACCAACAACTTATGCTAAGCAAGATAAACAACTAAGAGATAGCAAGATATATGACAAGACACAAAATGGCTATCACAAAGTTAAGTGCATAAGTTAAGGGCTCGGGTAAGAGATAACCGAGGCACGCGGAGACGATGATGTATCCCGAAGTTCACACCCTTGCGGATGCTAATCTCCATTTGAAGCGGTGTGGAGGCACAATGCTCCCCAAGAAGCCACTAGGGCCACCGTAATCTCCTCACGCCCTCGCACAATGCAAGATGCCGTGATTCTGCTAAGGGACCCTTCGGGGCGGTCACCGAACCCGTATAAATGGCGACCCTTGGGGGCGGTCACCGAACCCGTACACTTTGGCAACCCTTGGGGGCGGTGACCGATACCCGTCAAATTGCTCGGGGCGATCTCCACAACCTAATTGCAGACCCCGACGCTTGCCCGGAGCTTTAAACTACAATGATTGAGCTCCGAACAACACCGTCTAGGGCGCCAAGGCACCCAAGAGGAACACGCTCAAGGGTACCAAGCACCCAAGAGTAATAAGCTTCTCAACTTGTGACTTCCACGTATCATGTGGAGAACTCAAATCAATGCACCAAATGAAATGGCAAGGGCACACGGAGTGCCCAAGTCCTTCTCTCTCAAATCCCACCGAAGCAACTAATATTAGGGAGGAAGATGAGAGGAAGAACAAGAAGGAGAACACCAAGAACTCCAAGATCTAGATCCAAGGGGTTCCCCTCACATAGAGGAGAAAGTGATTGGTGGAAATGTGGATCTAGATCTCCTCTCTCTTTTCCCTCAAAAACTAGAAAGAATCCATGGAGGGATTGAGAGTTAGCAAGCTCGAAGAAGGTCAACAATGGGGGAAGAACATGAGATCAAAGGATAAGGTTCATTGGGGAAGAAGACCCCCTTTTATAGGAGGGGAAAAATCCAACCGTTATGTGCTCAACCCGCACACCAGCGGTACTACCGCTCCACGAGCGGTACTACCGCTCGGGCGGAAGACGCAGGAATAAGGAGCAACAAAACATGAACCTTGGGGTGGTACTACCGCTAGAGGAGCAGAACACGGGACCAAAGAAGGCAGGGCAGAGCAGAGAACGGCGACAGTAATGCAGTAGTGGTACTACCGCCCGACCGGAGCGGTACTACCGCCCAATCGGGGTGGTACTACCGCTTATAGGCGGAACTGCCGTGCCTTACTGCCGTGCAACTACTGCTAAACCTGACACGAAAAGAGCAAGACCCAAAATCGAGGCGGTAGTAGAGCGGTACTGGAGCGGTACTACCGCTTGACGCTACAAGCTGTACTACCGCTGCCACCGCGGTACTACCGCAGGGAGAAAAACATAACTGCCATAACTTCTTCATATGAGCTCCGAATTGAGCAAACTCAAGCTTGTTGGATAGAGGAAGACGAGTAGCATCAAAAGAGCGAGCTCCGATTATAGTAAGAAGAGGCAGGGAGGTATGCCTAAGATATAGAGGAGTGAACACTCGATCAGAGAAGAACCGACATAACCTCCAACATCGAAAACATCATAGAAGATGCATGAGAACTCCATTTTCGATCAACTCGAGCTTGTCATCAAGATGACCATAAGCTCCAAAACTCACAAAGAGAACCAAACAAGAACCAAGAAAGATGATGCAAGGATGCAATGGTTTGAGCTCTCTACGAATGATACGATCAAGTTACTCATCGAGAGTCCCCCTTGATAGTACGACCATCGAACCTAAAACCCGGTCTCCCAACTACCATCATGAGACCGGTATAATGGAAAACCTATCAAGGGCAAACCTTTGCCTTGCACATGGTCCACTTGAGCTAGATGATGACGATCTTGACTCCCTCAAGTTGGACCACCTTTCTTGATTGCGTTGGCTCAATGAAGACTAGTCGATTGCTCCCCCATACTCCACTATGGGTGAGCCACTCTTCCGCACATCTTCACAAGTCCATTGTCACCACAATGGACGACAACCTTCAAGCATTTGATCTCTTCGTGATGCTTCACTTGAACTTGCACACCACAACCTAGCCCCACAAAGAAACTCTCACGAAGATCATGGGTTAGTACAAAAAGCGTAATTGACAACGCTTACCATACCATGGGATCGCTTGATCCCTCTCGGTACATCTTCTATGCTTTATGTGTTGATCAACTTGGTTCACTCTTTGACTTAGTCTTGATCAACCTCTCACATGACCAAACTTTAGGTAATTCCTTGAATGGTACCTTGGTCATTACAAACTCTCCTTGAAACCAACAAATGGGCTCCAAGAAAAGCCTATGGACAAATCCTTCAAATAAAACTCAAGGCCACCATTAGTCCATAGAGATTGTCATCAATTACCAAAATCAAACATGGGGGCACCGCATGTTCTTTCACCAGACCGCCCTCTTTCTTCGATCTTGTCAACCTCTCCCAACCGATCCAATGACATCGATCCCACTTATCTTGCTAACTCCACCAATACCGGTTTATGAGTGTACCAATCTCCTCGCACAACTTCTTAGTAAGGTTAAAGCAAAACATAGCATAGGTAGGAATCGCTTGGGCCACCACCTTAATCAAGATTTCTTTGCCCGGTTTGGATAACAATTTCTCCATCCAACCCTGCATCCTTTGCCAAATGAGTTGTTTAATATACTCAAACTGCTTGCTTCTTGAAACCCCAACAAAAACAGGGAGGCCAAGGTAGTGATGGCCCTGCGACTCGTTAGGAATCCCCTGAACTTGCAACACTGCACATTTTGTTTCTGCACTAGTACCTTTGCTGAACTTTGCCGATGATTTTGCTTTGTTAATCATTTGCCCTGATTGCTCCTCCTATAGAGCAAGGATAGATTGCAACTTTGTCGTCCCCTGGATATTTGCTTTCATAACTATGAGCGAATCATCCGCAAAAAAGGTGGTTTATCCTCGGATCACCGTCACAAATCTGAACACCTTGCATAGATCTTTCAGTTTCAGCTCGCTGAAGCATAGCCGAGAAACCTTCCGCACACAAGATAAAGAGGTATGGAGAGAGCGGATCGCCCTATTGCAGCCCCCTCTCTGGGATAACAATCTCAATTAGATTCCTGTTCACTTTTACACTATACTTAACCATTTTCACACATTTCATGACTGTGGTTATCCACTGCTCCACAAATCCCATCCTTCTCATCTTGCCCTCCAAAAAACCCCACTCTACCCGGTCATACGCTTTGCTCATGTCCAGCTTGACAGCAACCAGGCCATCTTGCCCCCCTTTTCTATTGTGCATCAAATGTGTTATCTCATATGCCAAGAGAACATTGTTCGTAATCATCCTACCCGAAACAAAGGCTGGCTGATTTGGCGATATTATTTCCGGCAAGATTTCCTTCAGCTTATTTGCCACCACCTCCGAGATCAGCTTATACAACACATTGCATAAGCTGATAGGGCGATACTCTGTTACTTTCTCTAGGCTCTTGTTTTTGGGGATCAGGACTATAGTGGTCTCATTCCATGATGTCGGCATTGGGTTACCATTGAGCACACCAAGCACCTCTTCCTGGACCCTATTCCCAACCACCTCCAAAAATCTCTTGTAAAACACAACCGGCATGCCATCCGGGCCCAGCGCCTTTAAGTCTCCAATAGAATCAAGAGCTTTTTTAACTTCTTCTCCTGTATATTGCCGTGTCAGCCTTACATTCATCTCATGGGTAACAGAGGGAGTGACATAGGATAATATATCATAATTTGTAACACCTGCAGAAGACATAAACCGATTTTTGTAGTGGTTAGCAATAAATTGCTTCAACTCCTCTTCTCCTTCCACAACACTCCCATCCTCCCTTTTCAGCCTCCTGATTACATTCCTCCTCCTCCGTTCCGAAGCATGGGCATGAAAGAATTTTGTATTCCGGTCACCATCCTTCAACCAATTAGCATGTGCACACTGACACCAATACATATTATATTGCTCCTCCACCACCACGCCATCGTGCTGCCGGAGCTCTCCCTCAACTTCTCATCTCCCCTTGCTGGATCAAGAAGGAGGACACGTCCCCGGGCTGTACGTATGTTGAACGCGGAGGCGCCGTCCGTTTGGTGTTAGATCGGATCTTCCGCGATTTGAATAGCCGCGAGTACGACTCCCTCATCCGCGTTCTTGTAACGCTTCTGCATCGCGATCTTCAAGGGTATGAAGATGCACTCATCCTCTCCCTCTCTTGTTGCTAGAATCTCCATAGATTGAAATTGGTGATGCATAGAATTTTTTTTGAATTATTGCTACGTTCCCCAACAATGGCATCATGAGCTAGGTCTACGCGTAGTTTCTATGCACGAGTAGAACACAAGTTGTTGTGGGTGTCGATTTTGTCAATTTACTTGTCGTTACTAGTCTTATCTTGATTCAGCGGCATCGTGGGATGAAGCGGCCCAGACTGACCTTACACGTACGCTTATGTGAGGCAGGTTCCTTATGTCTCTCCCACTTTAGTCGGATCGGATTCGATGAAAAGGGTCCTTATGAAGGGTAAATAGCAATTGGCATATCACGTTGTGGTTTTGGCATAGGTAAGAAACGTTCTTGCTAGAAACCTATAGCAGCCACGTAAAAACTTACAACAACAATTAGAGGACGTCTAACTTGTTCTTGCAGCATATGCCGTGTGATGTGATATGGCCAAAAGGATGTGATGAATGATATATATGTGATGTATGAGATTGATCATGTTCTTGTAATAGGAATCACGACTTGCATGTCGATGAGTATGACAACCAGCAGGAGCCATAGGAGTTGTCTTAATTTATTGTATAACCTGCGTGTCAGTGAATAACGCCATGTAATTACTTTACTTTATTGCTAAACCGTTAGCCATAGTAGTAGAAGTAATAGTTGGCGAGACAACTTCATGAAGACACAATGATGGAGATCATAGTGTCATGCCGGTGACGATGATGATCATGGCGCCCCGAAGATGGAGATCAAATGGAGCAAAATGATATTGGCCATATCATGTCACTATTTGATTGCATGTGATGTTTATAATGTTTTTACATCTTATTTGCTTAGAATGACGGTAGCATAAATAAGATGACCCCTCGCTAAAATTTCAAGAAAGTGTTCCCCCTAACTATGCACCGTTGAGAAGGTTCGTTGTTTCGAAGCACCACGTGATGATCGGGTGTGATAGATTCTAACATTCGAATACAACGGGTGTGAGCCAGATTTACACAAGCAAAACATTTAGGTTGACTTGACGAGCCTAGCATGTACAGACATGGCCTCGGAACACAAGAGACCAAAAGGTCGAACATGAGTCATATAGCAGATACGATCAACATGAAGATGTTCACCGATGATGACTAGTCTGTCTCACGTGATGATCGGACACGGCCTAGTTGACTCGAATCATGTATCACTTAGATGACTAGAGGGATGTCCATCTGAGTGGGAGTTCATTAAATTAGATGAACTTAATTATCATGAACATAGTCAAAAGGTCTTTGCAAATTATGTCGTAACTTGCTCTTTAGTTCTACTGTTTTAGACAGGGGCGGATCTGGAGCTAATGTTACCCTGATGCACTACTTAACCATGCCGTAAAAATTTCAAGCAATAATGCACTAATAAACATGTGTTTTCACAACTTGTAACATGAATTACCAAATATAATAGACGTCAATTTATAAAAGAAAAGGCAATAGTCAAACTACTTAATGTAGTGCGACAAAATTACTTGAAAAGGATGTCATGGATACCTAATTGCAAATGTGACGATGCCTTTCTTTTGAAAAGAAACTTGTCCATATTATGTGCATTTAACAATTAAAATTACAAATGAGAAATCAAAATTGTGAAGCCAGTGAAGTATACCTAATTACAACTTAAAACAATAGCTAATGCCCCATGTTTTGCCAAAACACATACTCCCTCGGTCCCAAAATAAGTGACTCGACTTTGTACTAACATTGTACTAAAACTAGTATAAATTCGAGTCACTTATTTTGAGACGGTGGGAATACATTTTAATATATTTCAATAAGGTTTAACTTACTAGCCCCAATTTTATACATACAATTGCTGCGACTTGTAAAAATATATAGAGAAAACAACACAAACCAGGATATCGAACATAATTCGAATCAAGTAATGAATGTAATCTAAACGAAAAATTCAAAAAAATATTACTAATTAGCTATCAGAGGGGAAGAGAAATTCCGGCGTGCGACATGGCCATCACTCGCGACGGAGGCGTGGTTGCGTCGGCGCTGCAGGCTACAACGTCAGTCGTCGATCCGCGGTCTTCGGCCTGCCTGTTGCCGCTGCTTCGGGTACGCGTTTGCCGGCCGCCCACCTATCAGGGATGGATCGATTCGATCGATAGATCGATCGCCGCCGCTGCGCATCGATTTGCTTGGGACACAATACATGAGACGAAGAGATCGATCGAGATCTCTTTTTTTAGTGAATAAAAATATGGGATTGGAAAGATTGATCGACTTACAGGAGATTAGGAGAAGGGAGATGGATCTATTCATCTAACGCTAATCGTGTGTGACGGTGTGCGTGTGAAGGGATCGAGCGTATACCGGTGTGCGTACATGACGTGGGTAGTGGGATGTTAGAAGCCGAAGCCAGGAGCCTCCTGCGGCCGCGTGGGCTGGTCTCATCGGACCTGTGGCACACTTGCTGGGCCACCCTATTGCCTTGGGCCGAATGACTGTTAATTAGCACTAAAAAAATTCTTGGACCCTGTAGCTTGTGCCACAGGGTTGGCCCATTGGGCTCCGCCCCTGGTTTTAGATATGTTCCTAGAGAAAATTTAGTTGAAAGTTGATAGTAGCAATTATGCGGACTAGGTCTGTAAACTGAGGATTGTCCTCATTGCTACGCAGAAGGCTTATGTCCTTAATGCACCGCTCGGTGTGCTAAACCTCGAACATCGTCTGTGGATGTTGCGAACATCTAACATACACGTTTTGATGACTACGTGATAGTTCAATAATGTTAAACGATTTAGAATTGAGGAGCCGAAGACGATTTTGAAACATCGTGGAACATATGAGATGTTCAAAGGGATGGAATTGGGATTTCAGGCCCGTGCCCATGTCAAGAGGTATGAGACCTCTGACGAGTTTCTTAAGCCTGCAAACTAAGGG
This sequence comes from Triticum aestivum, assembly GCF_018294505.1. NCBI lineage: Eukaryota > Viridiplantae > Streptophyta > Magnoliopsida > Poales > Poaceae > Triticum > Triticum aestivum. Next base: position 761,542,486 of record NC_057798.1, on the reverse strand, counting down.
AGAAAAGGTCAATCGTTGAGCATGTGCTCAGATTGTCTGAGTACTACAATCACTTGAATCGAGTGGGAGTTAATCTTCCTTAAGAGATAGTGATGGTTCTCCAAAGTCATTGCCACCAAGCTACTAGAGCTTCGTGATGAACTATAACATATCAGGGATAGATATGATGATCCTTGAGCTATTCGTGATATTTGACACCGCGAAAGTAGAAATCAAGAAGGAGCATCAATTGTTGATGGTTAGTGAAACCACTAGTTTCAAGAAGGGCAAGGGCAAGAAGGGATACTTCATGAAACGACAAATCAGTTGCTGCTCTAGTGAAGAAACCCAAAGTTTGAACCCAAACCCGAGACTAAGTGCTTCTGTAATGAGGGGAACGGTCACTGAAGCAAAATTGCCCTGGATACTTGGTAGATGAGAAGGCTGGCAAGGTCGACAAAAGTATATTGGATATACATTATATTAATGTGTACTTTACTAGTACTCCTAGTAGCACCAGGGTAATAGATACCGGTTTGGTTGCTAAGTGTTGGTAACTCAAAATAAAAGGCTATGGAACAAACAGAGACTAGCTAAAGGTGAGATGACGATATGTGTTGGAAGTGTTTCCAAGGTTCATGTGATGAAGCATCACATGCTCCCTCTACCATCGAGATTGGTGTTAAACTTAAATAATTGTTATTTGGTGTTTGCATTGAGCATAGACATGATTAGATTATGTTTATCGCTATATGGTTATTCATTTAAGGAGAATAATGGTTACTCTGTTTATTTGAATAATACCTTCAATGGTCTTGCACCTAAAATGAATGGTTTATTGAATCTCGATCGTAGTGATACACATGTTCATGCCAAAAGATATAAGATAGTAATGATAGTACCACATACTTGTGGCACTGCCACTTGAGTCGTATTGGTATAAAACGCATGAAGAAGCTCCATGTTTGATGGATCTTTGGACTCACTCATTTTTGAAAAGTTTGAGACATGCGAACCATGTCTATTGGTACGCATGAAGAAACTCCATGCAGATGGATCATTTGGACTCACTTGATTTGAATCACTTGAGACATGCAACTCATACCACATGGGCAAGATGACTGAAAAGCCTCACTTTCAGTAAGATGGAACAAGAAAGCAACTTGTTGGAAGTAATACATTTTGATGTGAGTGCTAAGGCACGCAGTGGATATCGTTATGTTCTTACTTCACAGATGATTTGAGCAGATGCTAAGTACATTTACTTGATGAAACGCAAGTCTGAATTATTGAAAGGTTCAAGTAATTTCATAGTGAAGTTGAAGATCTTCGTGACAAGAGGATAAAATGTCTATCATATGATCACAGAGATGAATATCCGAGTTACTAGTTTGGTATAGAATTAAGACATTGTGGAAATTGTTTCACAACTAAGACCGCCTAGAACACCATAGTGTGATGGTGTGTCCGAACATCATAGCTGCACCCTATTGGATATGGTGCATACCATGATGTCTCTTATCGAATTACCACTATCGTTTATGGGTTAGGCATTAGAGACAACTGCATTCACTTTAAATAGGGCACCACGTAATTCCGTTGAGATGACACCGTATGAACTATGGTTTAGAGAAACCTAAGCTGTCGTTTCTTAAAGGTTTGGGGCTGTGACGCTTATGTGAAAAAGTTTTAGGTTGATAAGCTCGAACCCAAAGCGGATAAATGCATCTTCATAGGACACCCAAAAACAGTTGGATATACCTCCTCTCTCAGTTCCGAAAGAAAAAGGGATTGTTTCTAGAATCGGGTCCTTTCTCGAGGAAAAGTTTCTCTCGAAAGAATTGAGTGGGAGGATGGTGGAGACTTGATGAGGTTATTGAACCGTCACTTCAACTAGTGTGTAGCAGGGCACAGGAAGTTGTTCCTGTGGCGCCTACACCAATTGAAGTGGAAGCTAATGATATTGATCATGAAACTTAGGATCAAGTCACTACCAAAACTCGTAGGTTGACAAGGATACGTACTACTTCAGAGTGGTACGTAATCCTGTCTTGGAGGTCATGTTGCTAGACAACAATGAACCTACGAGCTATGGAGAAGTGATGGTGGGCCTGGATTCCGACGAATGCCTCGAGGCCATAAAATCCGAGAGAGGATCCATGTATGAAAACAAAGTATGGACTTTGGAAGAACCACTTTATGGTTGTAAGACTGTTGGGTGCAGATGGATTTTAAAAGGAAGACGGACAATGATGGTAAGTATCACCATTAAGAAAGCTCGACTTGTCGTTAAGATATTTTCTGATAAGTTCAAGGAATTGACTATGATGAGACTTTCTCACTCGTAGCGATGCTAAGAGTCTGTTGGAATTATATTAGCAGTTACTACATTATTTATGAAATCTTGCAGATAGGATGTCAAAACATTGTTTCCTCGATGATTTTCTTGAGGAAAGGTTGTACGTGATACAACCAGAAGGTTTTGACAATCTTGAAAGATGCTAACAAGTATGCAAAGCTCCAACAATCCTTCTAAGGACTAGAGTAAGCATCTCGGAGTTGGAATATACGCTTTGATGAGATGATCAAAGATTTTGGGTTTATACAAAGTTTATGAGAAACTTGTATTTCCAAAGAAGTGAGTGGGAGCACTATAGAATTTATGATGAGTATATGTTGTTGATTGGAAATTATGTAGATTTTTTTGAAAGCATATAGGGTTGTTTGAAAAGTATTTTTCAATGGAAATCCTAGATTAAGCTACTTGAACATTGAGCATCAAGATCTATAAGGATAGATAAAAAACGCTTAATAGTACTTTCGATGAACACATACCATGACAAGATTTTGAAGGAGTTCAAAATAGATCGACAAAGAAGGAGTTCTTGGCTGTGTTATAAGGTGTGAGTATTGAGTAAGACTCAAGACCTGACCACGGCAAAAGAGAGAGAAAGGACGAAGGTCATCCCCTATGCTTTAGACGTAGGCTCCACAGTATGCTATGCTGTGTACCGCACCTAAAGTGTGCCTTGCCATGAGTCAGTCAAGGGGTACAAGTGTGATCCAGGAATGGATCACAGGACAGTGGTCAAGGTTATCCTTAGTAATTAGTGGACTAAGGAATTTTCTCGATTATGGAGGTGGTAAAAGAGTTCGTCGTAAAGGATTACACCGATGCAAACTTTGACACTAATCTGGATGACTCTGAGTAGTAGACCGGATTCGTATGGTAGAGCAGTTATTTGGAATAGTTCCAAATAGCGCGTGGTAGCTACATCTAGGAGATGACATAGAGATTTGTAATGCACACATGGATCTGAAAGATTCAGACCTGTTGACTAATAACCTCTCTCACAAGCGAGATATGATAAAACCCAATGGGTGTTCGATTCATTACAATCACATAGTGATGTGAACTAGATTATTGACTCTAGTGCAAGTGGGAGACTGTTGGAAATGTGCCCTAGAGGCAATCATAAAATGGTTATTATTATATTTCCTTGTTCATGATAATTGTCTATTGTTCGTGCTATAATTGTATTAACTAGAAACCATAATACATGTGTGAATACATAGACCTCAACATGTCCCTAGTGAGCCTCTAGTTGACTAGCTCGTTGATCAATAGATGGTTATGGTTTCCTGACCATGGACATTGGATGTCATTGATAATGGGATCACATCATTAGGAGAATGATGTGATGGACAAGACCCAATCCTAAGCATAGCACAAGATCGTGTAGTTCGTTTGCTAAAAGTTTTTCTAATGTCAAGTATCATTTTCTTAGACCCTGAGATTGTGCAACTCCCGGATACAATAGGAATCCTTTGGGTGTGCCAAATGTCACAACGTAACTGGGTGGCTACAAAGGTGCACTACGAGTATCTCCAAAAGTGTCTGTTGGGTTGGCACGAATCGAGACTGGGATTTGTCACCCCGTGTGACAGAGAGGTATCTCTGGGCCCACTCGGTAATGCATCATCATAATTAGCACAATGTGACTAAGTAGTTAGTCACGGGATCATGCATTACGGAATGAGTAAAGTGACTTGCCGGTAACGAGATTGAACGAGGTATTGGGATACCGACGATCGAATCTCGGGCAAGTAACGTACCGATTGACAAAGGGAATTATATACGGGATTGCTTGAATCCTTGACATCATGGTTCATCCGATGAGATCATCGTTGAACATGTGGGAGCCAACATGGGTATCCAGATCCCGCTGTTGGTTATTGGCCAGAGAGCTGTCTCGGTCATGTCTGCATGATTCCCGAACCCGTAGGGTCTATACACTTAAGGTTCGGTGACGCTAGAGTTGTTATGGGAAATAGTGTGCAGTTACCGAATGTTGTTTGAAGTCCCGGATGAGATCCCGGACGTCACGAGGAGTTCCGGAATGGTCCGGTGGTAAAGATTTTTATATGGGAAGTCCTATTTTGGCCACCGGAAAATGTTCCGGATTTTTTGGTATTGTACCGAGAAGGTTCTAGAAGGTTCCGGAGTGGGGCCCACCTGCATGGGGGGCCCACATGAACGTGGGTAGTGGGGGCAAGGCCCCACACCCGCTGTCAAGGCGCACCAAGATCCCCCCTTAGAAGGAATAAGATCATATCCCAAAGGAATAAGATCAAGATCCCTAAAAAGGGGGGATAACAATCGGTGGGGAAGGAAATGATAGGATTTCTTTCCACCCACCTTTGCCAACGCCCCAATGGACTTGGAGGGCAAGAAACCATCCCCCTCCACCCCTATATATAGTGGGGAGGCGCATGGGAGCTTGACCCCTTGCCCCTGGCGCAGCCCTCCCCCTCTCCAACTCCACCTCCTCCTCAGTAGTGCTTGGCGAAGCCCTGCCGGAGAACTGCAAGCTCCACCACCATGCCGTCGTGCTGCCGGAGCTCTCCCTCAACTTATCCTCTCCCCTTGCTGGATCAAGAAGGAGGAGACGTGCCCGGGCTGTACGTGTGTTGAACGTGGAGGCGCCGTCCGTTCAGCGTTAGATCGGATCTTCCGTGATTTGAATAGCCGCGAGTACGACTCCCTCATCCGCGTTCTTGTAACGCTTCTGCATCGCGATCTTAAAGGGTATGAAGATGCACTCATCCTCTCCCTCTCTTGTTGCTAGAATCTCCATAGTTTGATCTTGGTGATGCGTAGATTTTTTTTGAATTATTGCTACGTTCCCCAACAGTGGCATCATGAGCTAGGTCTATGCGTAGTTTCTATGCACGAGTAGAACACAAGTTGTTGTGGGCATCGATTTTGTCAATTTACTTGCCGTTACTAGTCTTATCTTGATTCAGCGGCATCGTGGGATGAAGCGGCCCAGACCGACCTTACACGTACGCTTACGTGAGACAGGTTCCACCGACTGACATGCACTAGTTGCATAAGGTGGCTATTGGGTATGTTTCTCTCCCACTTTAGTCAGATCGGATTCGTTGAGAAGGGTCCTTATGAAGGGTAAATAGCAATTGGCATATCACGTTGTGGTTTTGGCATAGGTAAGAAACGTTCTTGCTAGAAACCTATAGCAGCAACGTAAAAACTTGCAACAACAATTAGAGGACGTCTAACTTGTTCTTGCAGCATATGCCGTGTGATGTGATATGGCCAAAAGGATGTGATGAATGATATATATGTGATGTATGAGATTGACCATGTTCTTGTAATAGGAATCACGACTTGCATGTCGATGAGTATGACAACTGGCAGGAGCCATAGGAGTTGTCTTATTTATTGTATGACCTGCGTGTCAGTGAATAACGCCATGTAATTACTTTACTTTATTGCTAAACCGTTAGCCATAGTAGTAGAAGTAATAGTTGTTGAGACAACTTCATGAAGACACAATGATGGAGATCATGGTGTCATGCCGGTGATGATGATGATCATGGCGCCTCGAAGATGGAGATCAAAAGGAGCAAAATGATATTGGCCATATCATGTCACTATTTGATTGCATGTGATGTTTATCATGATTTTACATCTTATTTGCTTAGAATGACAGTAGCATAAATAAGATGACCCCTCGCTAATATTTCAAGAAAGTGTTCCCCCTAACTATGCACCGTTGAGAAGGTTCGTTGTTTCGAAGCACCACGTGATGATCGGGTGTGATAGATTCTAACATTCAAATACAACGGGTGTGAGCCAGATTTACACAAGCAAAACATTTAGGTTGACTTGACGAGCCTAGCATGTACAAACATGGCCTCGGAACACAAGAGACCAAAAGGTCGAACATGAGTCATATAGCAGATACGATCAACATGAAGATGTTCACCGATGATGACTAGTCCGTCTCACGTGATGATCGGACACGGCCTAGTTGACTCGAATCATGTATCACTTAGATGACTAGAGGGATGTCCATCTGAGTGGGAGTTCATTAAATTAGATGAACTTAATTATCATGAACATAGTCAAAAGGTCTTTGCAAATTATGTCGTAACTTGCGCTTTAGTTTTACTGTTTTAGATATGTTCCTAGAGAAAATTTAGTTGAAAGTTGATAGTAGCAATTATGCGGACTAGGTCTGTAAATTAAGGATTGTCCTCATTGCTACACAGAAGGCTTATGTCCTTAATGCACCGCTCGGTGTGCTGAACCTCGAACATCGTTTGTGGATGTTGCGAACATCTGACATACACGTTTTGATGACTACATGATAGTTTAGTAATGTTAAACGGTTTAGAATTGAGGCACCGAAGACAATTTTGAAACGTCATAGAACATATGAGATGTTCAAAGGGCTGGAATTGGGATTTCAGGCTCGTGCCCATGTCAAGAGGTATGAGACCTCTAACGAGTTTCTTAAGCCTGCAAACTAAGGGAGAAAAGCTCAATCATTGAGCATGTGCTCAGATTGTCTGAGTACTACAATCACTCGAATCGAGTGGGAGTTAATCTTCCTCAAGAGATAGTGATGGTTCTCCAAAGTCATTGCCACCAAGCTACTAGAGCTTCGTGATGAACTATAACATATCAGGGATAGATATGATGATCCTTGAGCTATTCGTGATGTTTGACACCGCGAAAGTAGAAATCAAGAAGGAGCATCAATTGTTGATTGTTAGTGAAACCACTAGTTTCAAGAAGGGCAAGGGAAAGAAGGGATACTTCATGAAACGGCAACTCAGTTGCTGCTCTAGTGAAGAAACCCAAAGTTTGAACCCAAACCCTAGACTAAGTGCTTCTGTAATGAGGGGAACGGCCACTGAAGCAAAACTGTAGGACCTTGAAGTATGTCTAGAGGGGGGGGGTGATTAGACTACTTGACAAATAAAAACTTAACCTTTTCCCAATTTTAGAGTTTGGTAGATTTTAGCTACTTTAGGACAGGTCAAGCAATCATCACACAATTCAAGCAAGCATGCAAAGAGTGTATAGGCAGTGGAAATTAAAGCATGCAACTTGCAAGAAAGTAAAGGGAAGGATTTGGATGATTCAAACGAAATTGGAGACACGGATGTTTTTGGCGTGGTTCCGATAGGTGGTGTTATCATACACCCACGTTGATGGAGACTTCAACCCACGAAGGGTAATGGCTGCGCGAGTCCACGGAGGGCTCCACCCATGAAGGGTCCATGAAGAAGCAACCTTGTCTATCCCACCATGGCCGTCGCCCACGAAGGACTTGCCTCACTAGCGGTAGATCTTCACGAAGTAGGCGATCTCCTTGCCCTTCCAAACTCCTTGGTTAAACTCCACAATCTTGTCGGAGGCTCCCAAGTGACACCTAGCCAATCTAGGAGACACCACTCTCCAAGAAGTAACAAATGGTGCGTTGATGATGAACTCCTTGCTCTTGTGCTTCAAATGATAGTCTCCCCAAGACTCAACTCTCTCTCATAGGTTTTGGATCTGGTGGAAAGAAGATTTGAGTGGAAAGCAACTTGGGGAAGGCTAGAGATCAAGATTCATATGGTAGGAATGGAATATCTTGGCCTCAACACATGAGTAGGTGGTTCTCTCTCAAAAATGGTAAGTTGGAAGTGTAGGTTCGTTCTGATGGCTCTGTCCACGAATGAAGAGGAGGTGGAGGGGTATATATAGCCTCCACACAAAAGCTAACCGTTACACACAATTTACCAAACTCGGTGGGACCGAATCGTTAAACTCGGTCAGACCAATTTAGTAAACCTAGTGACCATTAGTGATTTTTGGTGGGACTGACATGCATCTCGGTGAGGCCGATTCTGTTAGGGTTAGGGCATAACGTAATCTCGGTGAGACCGATTACACAAACTCGGTGAGACCGATTTGGTAATAAGCTTTCCAGAGAGTTGGTCAAGTAAACTCGATGGGACCGATTTGCTCTTTTCGGTGAGACCGAAATGTTACAAAAAGGAAACAGAGAGTTTACATTGCAATCTCGGTGGGACCGATCGCTCACTTCGGTTAGACCGAAACGTTACGAAGGGAAACAGAGAGATTGCAACCCCATCTCGGTGAGACCGAGATCCCTATCGGTAAGACCGATTTGCTTAGGGTTTGTGGTAGTGGCTATGACTTTTGGAATCGGTGGCGCCGCATAGGAAGAATCGGTGTGACCGATTTTGGCTTTGGGTTTAGGTCATTTGTGGATGTGGGAAAGTAGTTGAGGGTTTTGGAGCATATAACTAAGCACATGAAGCAAGAGGCTTATTAAGCAACACCTCATCCCTCCTTGATAGTATTGGCTTTTCCTATAGACTCAATGTGATCTTGGATCACTAAAATGTAAAATGAAGAGTCTTGAGCTTTTGAGCTTGAGCCAATCCTTTGTCCTTAGTATTTTGAGGGATCCACTTTCATCATCCATGCCATGCCATTCATTGAGCTTTCCTGAAATAGTAGTCTTGGAATAGCATTAGCTCAATGAGCTATATGTTGTTATGAATTACCAAAACCACCTAGGGATAGTTGCACTTTCAATCTCCCCGTTTTTGGTAATTGATGATAACATATAGATCAAAGCTTCGACAAATGATAAATAAAATTAAATAACATCGTCGCTTTGAGAAGTATGTGATAAGCAAGAGCTCATAGTTTTAGATTTGCTTTGGACTGCAAATGCACAATGAATTAGGCTCATGGGTTACTCTTCCATGTCACATACACCTTGGTGGAGCGCTCAAAATAATAAACAATGAATACATGCACTCATCACCAAGCATAGTGAGTGATCACATAAGATAGATAGGATAATATCAAGCATGCATAAGTGTAGCTTATGATCAAACACATGATCATCAATGTCTCACAAGCATAGTATCTCAACCAAAAGCAAACAAAGATTGAAAAACCACCAAATAAAGCAAGAGAGAACAAAAGCAACACACTCTCTCTCGAAGCCTATGATCTATACATTTTTCTGCCCCTTTGGCAACAAGTTACCAAAAAGTTCATACAAAATGCATAGTGCTAGATCGACTCTCAGGCTTGATCTTCTGGTGGTGGTGTAGAGATGGCTCCTTGGACGAAGGCTTCAGTTGAAGTGGATGGAGCTGGAGGAGTTGGTGCTGGAGCTGGTTGCACTGGAACTGTAGGGGTAGTGGTTGGTGCTGAAGTTGTTGCTCTATTGTCTGTCACTGGCACTGCAACTGACCTCTGGGCTCTGGGCACTCTGGCAAACACATTGGTGGTAGTCTTTCCCTTCCTCTCATGCATGTCATCCTGCAGCTGCTCCACAACTGACTGAATCTCAGTTACCTTGACATCTAGATCATAGAATTTTTGTTCCATGATTCTTTCCAGGCTCTCCTGGTTTTGAGTTAGGGTGGCCAACCCCTTGTCAATCCTCAGAGATGATGCTATCAAGTAACCAAGCTGCACCTGTTTGGTTTTCAAGAAATATTCAGATGCCTCCTCTTGAGTTGGCATCTTGGCAGCCTTCTCCCTTTTTGCCTTCTCCTTCTTCTTCTGAGCTTGAACTGATTGTGGATCATCTTCATTCATGACAACCTCATTGTCCTCAAAGTCTGGATAAAGTGGAAAGTGTTCCTTATCCAACTGATATTTTCCTGTGCCCATCTTTGAGTTTATCAATTCTTGAATCTGAGGTGCATATCCATAGCTCCTCTTCTGATCTGCTACAGTCCTCTTGATTGTTTCAATGATCAGGCTCATGACTTTGAACTTCCGTGGCACATCAAACACATGCAACATGTTGATGGCATGCCCTCTGATCATGTTATGGTCACTAGACTTGGGCAACAAAGTGTGCCTCAGAATTCAATTTATGGTTGGCAACCCTGACAGCAGAAAGTGAACTGATCCAAACTTCTGAGTCTCTAATGCCTTGTTTGGAATTTCCTTGTACATGAGAGCCATTGAATTGTGATCCAACTTCTTCTTTGCGTAAATGTCTAGGTCATCCTCATTCTCCTTGGGGGCATTGATCAGACTTGCCCATTCTTCAATAGTGGACTAGTACCTTGTACCTTCGGACATCCAAACTATTCTTCCATCTGGGTAAAAGTGTGCTGTGGAGTAGAACTGCATGATAAGCTCATCATTCCAGTTGGTGAACTTCTGTCCAACAAAATCTGCAACTCCACAAGCAACAAAGCTGTCTTGCACTCCAGGATAGTGCTGTTCATTTTCCTTGATGAATTTCCAGTCAACCCACATCATGTCACAGACTATGGGCTTCTTGTCCAACAGAATTGTTTCATAGAAGTCCTGCTGTTCCTTTGTGTGGAACATGTAGTCAACAACAGTTCTTCTTCTTGAAGCATATGGATCTTCCATTCTCCACAGTCTCAGCCCTGAATCCTTCCTGATTCTCATGTCCTCAGCCACAGGATGGGCATCATTGTGGTCTGGTATCTTGGGCTTGAGCTTTCTTAGAACCCGTCCTTCTTCATCTGAATCTTTAGCAACATTTGGCACTGGGGCCTTGTTCTTCTCAGCAGCTGGAATACTCCTAGTATTCCTCTTTGGAACTTGCTTGGCCTTGGAGGCAGCTTTGGGTGATTCCTTGGGCTTGGATGTTGCAGCCCCTAATCTGATTGCATCTCCCATAAGCTTAGCTGCCTTAGGAGCTGGTGCAACAAGCTCTTCCTCTTCCCATCATTGAGGCTTTCCAAGGACCTTGGCAGTTGTGGTTCTAGCTCTCTTCTTTTTCTTATCCTGATCACCATCATTCTCTGATTCAATTGTGAACTTCATAGATTCACCAATGGGGACTTTCTGAGGTTTGGATGATGTATCTTTTCTTGCAGGTGCCACTTTGGGTTAAGCTTGAGCTGGCACTTGAGTAGACTTTCTGGCCTTTGGCATTGGAGTTCTTTTGGCAGGAACTTTCCTTTTTAGACCTGGTTTTGTGCTCTATGCAGAGCCATACTCCTTCTTGAGCACCACTTTCTTGGAAGTAGCCTCATCCTCTTCAGCTTTGTAATCTTCATCCTCTGAATCTGAAGTTCTTTTCCTCCTTTGCCTAGTTGCAGCCTTAGGCAAATTGCTAGGAGTACTTCTGCTCCCTTCATCTGAAGTTGAGGGACTAGTGCCCTCACTCAAGTCCATCTGCTTTTCTGACCTGTTTTGGCTGTCACTTTGATCAGACATACTGCAAAAGCTGACTGCTGACCCTGTGAAGAGTTATAGATGAGATAGAAAAGATGAGCATCACAAAATGCAGAGATTTTTGCAAAAGAATGACTCAAAAGTTCAGTTTTAGTTTTCCACAGAAAGCATTTCGGATCCACCGATTTTCAAACTCGGTGATACCGAAGCAGTTTTGGAACCTAAACTGATGATCTCGGTTGGACCGAGTTTCAGTTCGGTGGCACCAAGACTGCTAGGGTTTCACAGAATCCTCAAATCGGTCGCGTCGATTAGTAATTCTCGGTCAGACCGAGAGTCACTAGTGCAATGGCATAAGCCAAATCGGTGAGACCGAGTTTTTCAACTCGGTGGGTCCGAGATGGTTTCGGCGAAAACCTAACTCTAAAAATTTGAATCACATCTAATCTATGAACTACTTTGGCCGGATAGAAGAGTTTCAATCGTGGAAAGAATCAATATGAAAACAATGTGCCAGGAATCAGACGTGGATAGCACAAAGATTAAGTCCATACCCTAACTTGGCGGTGGACTTGCTACGGCGGCAACGGCGGGGACGGAATCCATTGACGGTGGCGGAGACCAGCGACAGGAGGCTGCTGGCGACGAGGAGACGATCTGGAGACCACGATGGCAGAGCGAGCTGTTGCGCGGGCGAAGGGTTTCGGAGAAATTTCCAAAATTTTGCCCGTGGCTATATATAGCTCGACCATGGGGGTGTGACCGAGTGGAACAACTCGGTGGCACCGAGATGCATAACTGTGTTCGGTTACAATAAATCTGTGAGACCGAAAAGTTCAAATCGGTTGCACTGAGATTGAAAACTTAGATCAACTTGATGATCTCGGTAGGACCGAAATGGAGGAATCGGTCAGACCGAGAATCACTAAGAGGTTTTGGAAGTTTAAGTCTATGACGAATCGGGGACTCCGAGTGCTGCTCACACAGAGTGGTTCGAATCTGACTTGATCAAATTTTGTGATGTAGCATGAATAGAGTTTGAGACGAGAAAAGCATAGATAGCTAAAGAAGGTTCTTAGGCATTCTTGTCCATCCACTTGGCACAAAGAAAAGAATCCAAACAGACAAACAACAAGTGGATGTCCTTGAATGAGTAAAATATGCACCAACATGCTCACACAATAAGATGGCAATTGAAATATGTGGCAAAGCATGCACAACCAATTTTAGCATCTATCAAGCAATTGGCGATGACTAGGTCATCTATATATGAGTATATTGACTTAGGAGTCAAATGAGAACATTTGATCATAGGTCATACTCATCGTTTAAGCTCAAGTGGGGTTACCACTTTTACATAATGCATTGATGTGTTCACACCATTAGAGTTGCTTTGACTCAATTCTTAGAGTTAAGCTCCCCCTAGATGTGAGATCCCCTTTTAGAGGGATGAACTAACCTTGGGTTTTGTCGATGATGACTTCATGTAGGTGTTGAAGATGTAGATGCTCAAAGTTGATGTAGATCATTTGGAGCAATCCTTTGGAGTGAGTTGCACTTTCAACTTGCCTACATGGGTTAGTCCCACAAGGAACAAACAAGAATATCCATAGACATAGAGTGATGCACACACAAGATGATGTCCATGAAAACATTAGGTTACCTTGTCCCTTGCCTTACCAACATGAGGGTTTGTGACTCCTTGAACTAGTGCAAGATGTGGAAATTGATTGCACTTGTTCTTGCCAAAATGATATGAGTGAAGAATGTTGGCGGAGTCACCCTCAAGAACTCTCTAGTTCTTCTTCTTCGGGATCCACATCATCTTGATGGGAATCCTTGGAGTTGTAGTTGTACTTGATGAAGTAGAACTTGACGTAGTCTTGGGGACCCACTTGAACGAGGCTTTAGGTGCTTCTTCAAATGCATCAATATCTTCTTGAAGCTTGTCCTTGCCTTTGTTCTTGTGGTCTTGTGGTGGAAGATCATCTTGAGCTTGTGTCCCCTTGAAGGAAGTAGGATCATACTTCTCTTGTTGAGGAACAAACTTTGTCTTGGGGTATTGATCTTCTTCCCACTCAACTCCATTGGCATTGAACTTTCGTTCAAAACCAACACCTTGATTCTTCCGGTGCCTTCCTTGCTTGCGTACAATTTCCTCGAATTGCTTACTCCCGGCAAGGCTATTGTAAACACCTTTCTCTATAATTCCCTTCAATAAGCTATTTTCTTGCTCAAGTGTAACTTGGCTAAGAGAATCATTAGTGGAACCAAGAGAACTACTAGAAGCAACAACATTGGATTTGACATTATTATTGTTACTACTAGAGGAAGTATCTTTCTTGTACTTGTTACTAGACTTGACTTGAGGCATGTAAGTAGATAAGAGTAAACTCTTGGCAATGTAAGAAGAACTTTTCTTGCAGAGATCATCATTGATTGCTTTTAAGAACTCATGCTCTTGCTCAAGATTGAGCTTTTCGAAGCGTAACTTCTCATGAGCCCTTAAAAGTTCTCGATGATCTTCGAAGATAGTTTCATGAGCCAACTTAAGAGTGTTTAGTTCTTTAGTTAGAAGCTCAATTTTCTCCTTATCATTGTCATTCGTTTGATTAGCATGATTAATTGACGTTTCATCATTGTATTCATCACTAGAGTTGTCAACAAGTAAATCATCATCCACAAGCAAGTCATCTTCATCACTATTAAAATCAACATACTCGGGATGTGTTACCTTTGGACCTTTGGCCATGAAGCATATTCCAACACCTTCATTTGGTGAGTCAAATATGTCGTAGGAGTTGGTTGACACAAGTGCTAGACCGGCAACACCTTCATCTTGAGTATATTCGGAGTCGGAGTGATAGCTTCTCTCGGAGTGATTGTCGGAGTCGGAGCCGGAAACCCATTCACCAACATGAGCTTGATGTCTTCGTTTTGTGTAGCTCCTTGATGACTTGTCCTTCCTTTCTGAATCCTTACTTCTCCGTGAGGGTCTTCGTTCATAACGATCATCTCTACTCCTCCTCTCTCTTGGTGGTGATTCTTCTCTTTTGCTCCTTCTTCTTGGAGAATCTTCTCTTCTTTTGTAGGGTGCCGTACACTCATTGGAGTAGTGTCCGGGTCTCCCACAATTGTAGCAATTGCGCTCTCGACTAGAAGATCTCTTGTCATTGTAAGACCTTGACTTGGAGCTTCTTTCTTTGCTTCTACTTTTGTAGAATTTGTTGAAGTTCTTCACCATTAACCTCAATTCTTCATTGAAGGTTGGTTTCTCACTTGATGATGTGGGGGCTTCACTTGAGGCTTTGTAAGCACCACTTGACTTGTTGTGAAGTTCCTCCTTATCCTTGAGTGACATCTCATGAGAAACAATCCTTCCAATGACTTCCGTTGGCTTGAGATCTTTGTAGTTTGGCATCATTTGGATCAATGTGCACACGGTATCATACTTTCCATCCAATGCTCTTAGGATTTTCTTGATGATGAATTTGTCGGTCATCTCTTCACTCCCTAAGCCGGCAATCTCATTTTGATAAGAGCAAGCCTAGAGTACATTTCAGCGACACCTTCACCATCCTTCATTTTGAACTTGTCAAGCTGACTTTGGAGCACATCCAACTTGGATTCCTTGACGGACTCGGTACCTTCATGCATATCAATCAAAGTATCCCAAATTTCCTTTGCATTCTCAAGACGGCTGATTTTGTTGAATTCTTCGGGGCACAATTCGTTGAAGATGATGTCACATGCTTGAGCATTGTATTGCAACATCTTCAATTCTTCCGCATTAGCTTCACGGTTCGGTTCTCTCCCATCGAAGAATTCACCTTGCAAGCCTATACAAATAATTGCCCAAACGGCGGGGTTATGTCCAAGAATATGAATTTTGATCTTATGCTTCCAACTAGCAAAATTAGTACCATCAAAGTAAGGACCTCTACGGTGATAATTTCCCTCGCTAGACGCCATACTCTCCTAGGTTGTGAAACCAAGGCTATGACCACCAAAAGCTATGGAAATCAAAGCAAATGGAGACCAAAGCTCTGATACCACTTGTAGGACCTTGAAGTATGTCTAGAGGGGGGGGGGTGATTAGACTACTTGACCAATAAAAACTTAACCTTTTCCCAATTTTAGAGTTTGGCAGATTTTAGCTACTTTAGGACAAGTCAAGCAATCATCACACAATTCAAGCAAGCATGCAAAGAGTGTATATGCAGCGGAAATTAAAGCATGCAACTTGCAAGAAAGTAAAGGGAAGGGTTTGGAGGATTCAAACGCAATTGGAGACACGGATGTTTTTGGCGTGGTTCCGATAGGTGGTGCTATCGTACATCCACATTGACGGAGACTTCAACCCCCGAAGGGTAACGGCTGCGCGAGTCCACGGAGGGCTCCACCCACGAAGGGTCCACGAAGAAGCAACCTTGTCTATCCCACCATGGTCGTCGCCCACGAAGGACTTGCCTCACTAGCGGTAGATCTTCACGAAGTAGGCGATCTCCTTGCCCTTACAAACTCCTTGGTTCAACTCCACAATCTTGTCGGAGGCTCCCAAGTGACACCTAGCCAATCTAGGAGACACCACTCTCCAAGAAGTAACAAATGGTGCGTTGATGATGAACTCCTTGCTCTTGTGCTTCAAATGATAGTCTCCCCAACACTCAACTCTCTCTAATAGGTTTTGGATCTGGTGGAAAGAAGATTTGAGTGGAAAGCAACTTGGGGAAGGCTAGAGATCAAGATTCATATGGTAGGAATGAAATATCTTGGCCTCAACACATGAGTAGGTGGTTCTCTCTCAGAAATGATAAGTTGGAAGTGTAGGTTCGTTCTGATGGCTCTCTCCACGAATGAAGAGGAGGTGGAGGGGTATATATAACCTCCACACAAAATCTAACCATTACACACAATTTACCAAACTCAGTGGGACCGAATCGTTAAACTCGGTCGGACCGATTTAGTAAACCTAGTGACCGTTAGTGATTTTCGGTGGGATTGACATGCATCTCGGTGAGGCCGATTCGGTTAGGGTTAGGGCATAACGTAATCTCGGTGAGACCGATTACACAAACTCGGTGAGACCGATTTGGTAATAAGCTTTCCAGAGAGTTGGTCAGGTAAACTCGGTGGGACCGATTTGCTCTTTTTGGTGAGACCGAAATGTTACAAAAAGGAAACAGAGAGTTTACATTGCAATCTCGGTGGGACCGATCGCTCACTTTGGTTAGACCGAAACGTTACGAAGGGAAACAGAGAGATTTCAACCCCATCTCGGTGAGACCGAGATCCCTATCGGTAAGACTGATTTGCTTAGGGTTTGTGGCAGTGTCTATGACTTTTGGAATCGGTGGCGCCGGATAGGAAGAATCGGTGTGACCGACTTTGGCTTTGGGTTTAGGTCATTTGTGGATGTGGGAAAGTAGTTGAGGGTTTTGGAGCATATCACTAAGCACATGAAGCAAGAGGCTCATTAAGCAACACCTCATCCCTCCTTGATAGTATTGGCTTTTCCTATAGACTCAATGTGATATTGGATCACTAAAATGTAAAATGAAGAGTCTTGAGCTTTTGAGCTTGAGCCAATCCTTTGTCCTTAGTATTTTGAGGGATCCACTTTCATCATCCATGCCATGCCATTCATTGAGCTTTCCTGAAATAATAGTCTTGGAATAGCATTAGCTCAATGAGCTATATGTTGTTATGAATTACCAAAACCACCTAGGGATAGTTGCACTTTCAAAAACTGTCCTAGATACTTGGTAGATGAGAAGGCTGGCAAGGTCGACAGAAGTATATTGGATATATATTATATTAATGTGTACTTCACTAGTACTCTTAGTAGCACCAGGGTAATAGATACCCGTTCGATTGCTAAGTGTTGCACTTTCAAACCACCTAGGGATAGTTGCACTTTCAAAAACTATCCTAGATACTTGGTAGATGAGAAGGCTGGCAAGGTCGACAGAAGTATATTGGATATACATTATATTAATGTGTACTTCACTAGTACTCTTAGTAGCACCAGGGTAATAGATACCCGTTCGATTGCTAAGTGTTGGTAACTCAAAATAAAAGGCTACGGAACAAACACAGACTAGCTAAAGGTGAGATGACGATATGTGTTGGAAGTGTTTCCAAGGTTGATGTGATCAAGCATCACATGCTCCCTCTACCATCGAGATTGGTGTTAAACCTAAGTAATTGTTATTTGGTGTTTGCATTGAGCATAGACATGATTAGATTATGTTTATCGCAATATGGTTATTCATTTAAGGAGAATAATGGTTACTCTGTTTATTGAATAATACCTTCAATGGTCTTGCACCTAAAATGAATGGTTTATTGAATCTCGATCGTAGTGATACACATGTTCATGCCAAAAGATATAAGATAGTAATGATAGTACCACATACTTGTGGCACTGCCACTTGAGTCGTATTGGTATAAAATGTCGGAAATATGCCCTAGAGGCAATAATAAATTAGTTATTATTATTATATTTCCTTGTTCGTGATAATCATTTATTACCCATGGTATAATTGTATTGATAGGAAACTCAGATACATGTGTGGATACATAGACAACACCATGTCCCTAGTAAGCCTCTAGTTGACTAGCTCGTTAATCAATAGTTGGTTACGGTTTCCTGACCATGGACATTGGATGTCTTTGATAATGGGATCACATCATTAGGAGAATGATGTGATGGACAAGACCCAATCCTAAGCCTAGCACAAAGATCGTGTAGTTTGTATGCTAAAGCTTTTCTAATGTCAAGTATCATTTCCTTAGACCATGAGATTGTGCAACTCCCGGATACCGTAGGAATGCTTTGGGTGTACCAAACGTCACAACGTAACTGGGTGGCTATAAAGGTACACTACGGGTATCTCCGAAAGTGTCTGTTGGGTTGGCACGAATTGACTGGGATTTGTCACTCCGTGTGACGGAGAGGTATCTCTGGGCCGACTCAGTTGGACATCATCATATGCGCAATGTGACCAAGGAGTTGATCACAGGATGATGTGTTACGGAACGAGTAAAGAGACTTGCCGGTAACAAGATTGAACAAGGTATGGAGATACCGACGATCGAATCTCGAGCAAGTACTATACCGGTAGACAAAGGGAATTGAATACGGGATTGATTGAATCCTTGACATCGTGGTTCATCCGATGAGATCATCGTGGAACATGTGGGAGCCAACATGGGTATCCAGATCCCGTTGTTGGTTATTGGCCGGAGAGTTGTCTCGGTCATGTCTACATGTCTCCCGAACCGGTAGGGTCTACACACTTAAGGTTCAATGACGCTAGGGTTATTGGGAATAGATGAGTCCCGGATGAGATCCCGGACGTCACGAGGAGTTCCGGAATGGTCTGGAGGTAAAGATTTATATATGGGAAGTCATCATACGGTCACCGGAATAATTTGGGGGGGTTCCCGGTATTGTACTGGGACCACCGAAGGGGTTCCAGGGGTCCACCGGGAGGGTCCACCTGCCCCGGAGGGCCCTTTGGGCTGTTTGTGGAGAGGGACCAGCCCCTTAGTGGGCTGGGCGTCTCCCCCCTTTAGGGCCCATGCGCCTAGGGTTTGGGGGGAACACTAAGGGGGGGCGCCCCCTTGCCTTGGGGGGCAAGGCAACCCCCCTGGCCGCCGCCCCCTCCTTAGATTGGATCTGAGGGGGCCGGCCCCCCTCTCCCTTGCCCCTATATATATGTGGGGGGTGGGAGGGCAGCCGCACCCAAGTTCTGGCGTAGCCCTCCCCCTCTCCCAAGTCCTCCTCCTCTCCCGCGGTGCTTGGCGAAGCCCTACAGGATTTCCACGCTCCTCCTTCACCACCACGCCGTCGTGCTGCTGCTGGATGGAGTCTCCCCAACCTCTCCTTCTCCCCTTGCTGGATCAAGGCGTGGGAGACGTCACCGGGCTGCACGTGTGTTGAATGCGGAGGCGCCGTGGTTGGCGCTTAGATCGGAATCAACCGCGATCTGAATCGCTACGAGTACGACTCCTTCATCCGCGTTCTTGCAACGCTTCCGCTTAGCGATATACAAGGGTATGTAGATGCACTCCCCTTCCCCTCGTTGCTAGATTACTCCATAGATTGATCTTGGTGATGCGTAGAAATTTTTAAATTTCTGCTACGATCCCCAACATAAAACGCATGAAGAAGCTCCATGTTTGATGGATCTTTGGACTCACTCGTTTTTGAAAAGTTTGAGACATGCGAACCATGTCTATTGGTATGCACGCATGAAGAAACTCCATGCAGATGGATCATTTGGACTCACTTGATTTTGAATCACTTGAGACATGCAAATCATACCACATGGGCAAGATGACTGAAAAGCCTCGTTTTCAGTAAGATGGAACAAGAAAGCATCTTGTTGGAAGTAATACATTTTGATGTGTGCAGTCCAATGAGTGCTGAGGCACACAGTGGATATCGTTATGTTCTTACTTCACAGATGATTTGAGTAGATGCTAAGTGTATTTACTTGATGAAACACAAGTCTGGATTATTGAAAGGTTCAAGTAATTTTAGAGTGAAGTTGAAGATCTTCGTGACAAGAGGATAAAATGTCTATGATATGATCATAGAGATGAATATCTGAGTTACTAGTTTGGTACAGAATTAAGACATTGTGGAAATTGTTTCACAACTAAGACCGCCTGGAACACCATAGTGTGATGGTGTGTCCGAACATCATAGTTGCACCCTATTGGATATGGTGCATACCATGATGTCTCTTATCGAATTACCACTATCGTTTATGGGTTAGGCATTAGAGACAACTGCATTCACTTTAAGTAGGGCACCACGTAATTCCGTTGAGATGACACAGTATGAAATATGGTTTAGAGAAACCTAAGCTGTCGTTTCTTAAAGGTTTGGGGCTGCGATGCTTATGTGAAAAAGTTTCAGGCTGATAAGCTCGACCCCAAAGCGGATAAATGCATCTTCATAGGACACCCAAAAACAGTTGGGTATACCTCCTATCTCAGTTCCAAAAGAAAAAGGGATTGTTTCTAGAATCGGCTCCTTTCTCAAGGAAAAGGTTCTCTCGAAAGAATTGAGTGGGAGGATGGTGGAGACTTGATGAGGTTATTGAGCCGTCACTTCAACTAGTGTGTAGCAGGGCACAAGAAGTTGTTCCTGTGGCGCCTACACCAACTGAAGTGGAAGCTAATGATATTGATCATGAAACTTCAGATCAAGTCACTACCAAAACTCGTAGGTTGACAAGGATACGTACTACTTCAGAGTGGTACATAATCCTATCTTGGAGGTCATGTTGCTAGACAACAATGAACCTACGAGCTATGGAGAAGTGATGATGGGCCCGGATTCCGAAGAATGGCTCGAGGCCATAAAATCCGAGAGAGGATCCATGTATGAAAACAAAGTATTGACTTTGGAAGAACCACTTTATGGTCGTAAGACTGTTGGGTGCAGATGGATTTTAAAAGGAAGATGGATAATGATGGTAAGTATCACCATTAAGAAAGCTCGACTTGTCGTTAAGATATTTTCCGACAAGTTCAAGGAGTTGACTATGATGAGACTTTCTCACTCGTAGCGATGCTAAGAGTCTGTTGGAATTATATTAGCAATTACTGCATTATTTATGAAATCTTGCAGATAGGATGTCAAAACATTGTTTCCTCGATGATTTTCTTGAGGAAAGGTTGTACGTGATACAACCAGAAGGTTTTGACAATCTTGAAAGATGCTAACAAGTATGCAAAGCTCCAACAATCCTTCTAAGGACTGGAGTAAGCATCTCGGAGTTGGAATATACGCTTTGATGAGATGATCAAAGATTTTGGGTTTATACAAAGTTTATGAGAAACTTGTATTTCCAAAGAAGTGAGTGGGAGCACTATAGAATTTCTGATGAGTATATGTTGTTGATCGGAAATTATGTAGAATTTTTGGAAAGCATATAGGGTTGTTTGAAAAGTGTTTTTCAATGGAAACCCTGGATTAAGCTACTTGAACATTGAGCATCAAGATCTATAAGGATAGATAAAAACGCTTAATAGTACTTTCAGATGAACACATACCATGACAAGATTTTGAAGGAGTTCAAAATAGATCAACAAAGAAGGAGTTCTTGGCTGTGTTATAAGGTGTGAGTATTGAGTAAGACTCAAGACCTGACCACAGCAAAAGAGAGAGAAAGGACGAAGGTCATCCCCTATGCTTTAGACGTAGGCTCCACAGTATGCTATGCTGTGTACCGCACCTAAAGTGTGCCTTGCCATGAGCCAGTCAAGGGGTACAAGTGTGATCCAGGAATGGATCACAGGACAGCGGTCAAGGTTATCCTTAGTAACTAGTGAACTAAGGAATTTTCTCGATTATGGAGGTGGTAAAAGAGTTCGTTGTAAAGGGTTACGCCGATGCAAACTTTGACACTAATCTGGATGACTCTGAGTAGTAGACCGGATTCGTATAGTAGAGCAGTTATTTGGAATAGTTCCAAATAGCGCGTGGTAGCTACATCTAGGAGATGACATAGAGATTTGTAAAGCACACACGGATCTGAAAGATTCAGACCTGTTGACTAATAACCTCTCTCACAAGCGAGATATGATCAAACCCAATGGGTGTTCGATTCATTACAATCACATAGTGATGTGAACTAGATTATTGACTCTAGTGCAAGTGGGAGACTGTTGGAAATATGCCCTAGAGGCAATAATAAAATGGTTATTATTATATTTCCTTGTTCATGATAATTGTCTATTGTTCATGCTATAATTGTATTAACTAGAAACCGTAATACATGTGTGAATACATAGACCACAACATGTCCCTAGTGAGCCTCTAGTTGACTAGCTCGTTGATTAATAGATGGTTATGGTTTCCTGACCATGGACATTGGATGTCATTGATAACGGGATCACATCATTAGGAGAATGATGTGATGGACAAGACCCAATCCTAAGCATAGCACAAGATCATGTAGTTCGTTTGCTAAATTTTTTTCTAATGTCAAGTATCATTTCCTTAGACCATGAGATTGTGCAACTCCCGGATACAGTAGCAATCCTTTGGGTGTGCCAAACGTCACAACATAACTGGGTGGCTATAAAGGTAACTGGGTGGCTATAAAGGTGCACTACGGGTATCTCCGAAAGTGTCTGTTGGGTTGGCACGAATCGAGATTGGGATTTCTCACTCTGTGTGATGGAGAGGTATCTCTGGGCCCACTCGGTAATGCATCATCATAATGAGCTCAATGTTACTAAGTAGTTAGTCACGGGATCATGCATTACAGAATGAGTAAAGTGACTTGCCGGTAACGAGATTGAATGAGGTATTGGGATGCCAACGATCGAATCTCGGGCAAGTAACGTACCGATTGACAAAGGGAATTGTATACGGGATTGCTTGAATCCTTGACATCGTGGTTCATCCGATGAGATCATCTTGGAACATGTGGGAGCCAACATGGGTATCCAGATCCCGCTATTGGTTATTGGCCAGAGAGCTGTCTCGGTCATGTCTGCATGATTCCCGAACCCGTAGGGTCTACATACTTAAGGTTCGGTGACGCTAGAGTTGTTATGGGAAATAGTGTGCAGTTACCGAATGTTGTTCGGAGTCCTGTATGAGATCTCGGACGTCACGAGGAGTTCCGGAATGGTCCGGAGGTAAAGACTTATATATGGGAAGTCCTATTTTGGCCACCGGAAAATGTTCGGGATTTTTCGGTATTGTACCGGGAAGGTTCTAGAAGGTTCCGGAGTGGGGCCCACCTGCATGGGGGGCCCACATGAACGTGGGTAGTGGGGCAAGGCCCCACACCCCTGGTCAAGGTGCACCAAGATCCCCCCGTAGAAGGAATAAGATCATATCCCAAAGGGATAAGATCAAGATCCCTAAAAAGGGGGGATAACAATCGGTGGGGAAGGAAATGATAGGCTTTCTTTCCTCCCACCTTTGCCAACGCCCCAATGGACTTGGAGGGCAAGAAACCACCCCCCTCCACCCCTATATATAGTGGGGAGGTGCATGGGAGCTTGACCCCTTGCCCCTGGCGCAACCCTCCCCCTCTCCAAGTCCACCTCCTCCTCAGTAGTGCTTGGCGAAGCCCTGCTGGAGAACTGCAAGCTCCACCACCACGCCATCGTGCTGCCGGAGCTCTCCCTCAACTTCTCCTCTCCCCTTGCTGGATCAAGAAGGAGGAGATGTCCCCAGGCTGTACGTGTGTTGATCGCGGAGGCGCCGTCCGTTCGGCGTTAGATCGGATCTTCCGTGATTTGAATAGACGCGAGTACGACTCCCTCATCCGCGTTCTTGTAACGCTTTTGCATCGCGATCTTCAAGGGTATGAAGATGCACTCATCCTCTTGCTCTCTTGTTTCTAGAATCTCCATAGTTTGATCTTGGTGATGCGTAGATTTTTTTTGAATTATTGCTACGTTCCCCAACAGTGGCATCATGAGCTAGGTCTATGCGTAGTTTCTATGCACGAGTAGAACACAAGTTGTTGTGGGCATCGATTTTGTCAATTTACTTGCCATTACTAGTCTTATCTTGATTCAGCGGCATCGTGGGATGAAGCGGCCCAGACCGACCTTACACGTACGCTTACGTGAGACAGGTTCCACCGACTGACATGCACTAGTTGCATAAGGTGGCTATTGGGTGTGTGTCTCTCCCACTTTAGTCGGATCGGATTCGATGAGAAGGGTCCTTGTCGGTGTCAAAACCGGCGGATCTTGGGTAGGGGGTCCCGAACTGTGCGTCTAGGCGGATGGTAACAAGAGACAAGGGACACGATGTTTTTACCCAGGTTCGGGCCCTCTCGATGGAGGTAAAACCCTACTCCTGCTTGATTAATATTGATGATATGGGTAGTACAAGAGTAGATCTACCACGAGATCAAAGATGCTAAACCCTAGAAGCTAGCCCATGGTATGATTGTTGTTCGTCCTACGGACTAAAACCCTCCAGTTTATATAGACACAGGAGAGGGTTAGGGTTACACAGAGTCGGTTACAATGGTAGGAGATCTACATATCCGTATCGCCAAGCTTGCCTTCCACGCCAAGGAAAGTCCCATCCGGACACGGGACGAAGTCTTCAATCTTGTATCTTCACAGTCCAGGAGTCCGGCCAACGATGATAGTTCGGCTATCCGGACACCCCCTAATCTGGGACTCCCTCAGTAGCCCCCGAACTAGGCTTCAATGACGACGAGTCCGGTGCGTAGATTGTCTTCGGCATTGCGAGGCGGGTTCTTCTCCAAATTCCATAAACTTGTCGAATAGTGTCCGGCTTCTGATAAATGCTGCGCTCCTTGGCTTCCACGCCCTATAATGGCCATCTTCCACGTGTCGAACAAATGCGAAAAGCCAGGGTATTTTTACACTTTCCCCCTAGCTGCGCAAATGAGCCGCCTATAAAAAGAGATGAGGATCTAGATCGGCATCACACCATCCTCCCTCCGCAAGCTTTCATCGGAGCGCCTCTGACAAAAAATCCATTCCATCATGGACAGTCAACGCGGCTCCTCCTCTCGCGCTCCCAGCCCCCAACCTGGGGATTGGGAGAGATGCTCAGTCCCGCATAGCAAGCTAGTGACGCTCCAAACCAAGGGATTTCTTCCCCCAGCCTTCATGGTTCCGGTTCGAGCCGGACTCGCCACCTATAAGGGCGGAAAGCAAGCGGAGAGCGTCCTCGATCCTTCCAAAGGAGAGCGGGTATGCTTTATCTCTTATCTGATAAGAGGACTCGGATTTCCAATACATCCGTTTCTCCGGGGGCTCCTGGAGTTCTACGGCCTCCAGCTGCACCACCTTACGCCTGCCTCCATTCTACACATCGCGGGCTTTGTGGCCCTTTGTGAACTGTTCTTGGGCGTCGAGGCTCATTTTGCGCTGTGTAAGAGATTATTCTACCTTGTACCCCGTTCTCATGAGGGGTCAATATATCAAGTGGGCGGAGCCGAGCTATGGCGCATCGCCGGGACCGGATATCTATGCGGAACCCCGAAGAAGGCGTCCGAAGACTGGCCTTCGGAATGGTTTTATATAGAAGACGCCCCACTACCGGATCTCGTTCGGATCGGCCTCCCGAAGTTCAGTAATGCTCCCTTGAAGAAATGCCTAAGTTGGTGTCCACGGAGCCCCCAGAGGGAAAACGACAGGGACGTCCTTTACCTGATGAGCCGAATAAGGTTACTAGCTCATTCCGGACTGACTATGATCGGTGTCATGGCCACCTGCATTATGCGGGGGGGGTGCAGCCACTCCAGTATAGGGGCCACCCCATGTGGGATTTCAATGGGGAGGACGATGCCACCTGTCACGGCCGTACGGGGCCGAGATCGGTCACCGATCTGGTGAAGATCTTGTCCACGCTGTACAAGGGGGAAGAGGAGGATTTTCTCTGTGTCAGTCCATTGAACGGATTTTCTATGAACAATCCTCGAAGCTGGGTAAGCGAACATTTCCTTTTTTGCACATCCGATCCGTACTCCCATGGTTAGATATCTCATTTTGTGATTTCAACGCAGGAACTGTGCCAGGCCGTAAAAGATATATACAGCCCGCCTCCGCAACCCGAGGATCCGGAACGGTTCCTCGATCCGGCCTCCCAAGAGGATCCGGACATATTGGTGGGGCTGATTGATGGGGTATTTCACCAACTAAGCATCGATAATGCCTTGGTTGCCATTACGGCCGATTACCCCGGAATACTTCTAGCCTCACAGGTAACTGGGACCGAAGCCCCACTACTTTGATAATGACCCATCCGTGCTTATTTTTGATCACCGTATATCAATGGTGTTTTGCAGGGGGTGCCTTCGAGGCGGGAGGCCGAGCCTGCGGCGGCTAGCCAACAAGGGGCAGCACGGCCACGCAGGCTAAAAAGAAGTGCGGTCCAGATTGAAACGCCGCCGCAATGGTAAGGCGTGCCACCATATTCCCGGGATTGATTCCGAGAAGGTATATTAATGCTGGTGCTCCTTTTAGGAAAAAGAGCGCTCGCCGGACTGTGTCCGGAGAGATGGCCAATCGAGCCTCCGCCAGCCAGGCTCCAACGCCGGGTCCGGAAGCGGAGGTGAACACGAGGCGTGTGTCGGATGCTCCTCCGACAGAGGATGCCGACAGATTGTCCGCCACCAACTCCGAGGTGGAGAGTGCCATGAATTACAGGCGTCGCCTGACAGTTCTTCGTGACGCATGTTTCTCCCAAGAGGCATTGAACGCCTTCAATTCGGGAGACGCGCACCTCTGTGCCGCTCAAGATGGTCTAGCCAGAGCCACAGAGCAGTATGTAAAGGACATACGGGTGAGGAGATTTGACAGTTATATATGCCAGTAGCCCCCGAGACTTAAAATAGTTAGGAGAACTGATTTAAGGATCATTTGTTATGCAGGATCTTACGGAAAAGAATACCCGACTGTCTCAGGAGATTGAAGAGTGCAAGGCCCAACTTGAGGCCGCACTAGCCGCCACAGGGGGAGCCACAGAGACCCCCTCCAGTAATATATACTTCGAAAGATAAGTAGTTTGTGAAGTGCGGCTTGTGTATAAGTCTGACAATAATATTGCAGATGGCGCCGGACTAGATCCGGACAAGCAACAACTCCTGCGCCGGTTAAAGGCCGGCGAGAATGTGCTTACAAGGGTGAGGCAAGAGAAAAATAATCTCCAAGATGCCAACACCCAGCTGGGTGAGGAACTAAAGGATGTTCGAGCCCAGCTGTCTGACTCTGTTAAGGAGAATCGGCGGCTTCATCGCGGCATTTATAGTAAGTGCTTGAGTGAACTTTTGAAAATAAGAGTTCGGCGAGGAACTCGACTAACATAAATATGTCTGTAGGTATGCTCACAGGTCGTCCTGCAGAGGAAATGCCCGGTTCAATGGGTGACCTACTTCCCGAGCTTCTGCAACTGCACGAACGAGTTCGGCAGGTGATGAGAGGCGTCGCCCAGGCCTTGTGGCCATCCATCTCCCTACCCGAAGGCCTTGGAGAGCTTGTAGAGAGGCTTCAGGGAGCACGGCGGCGCTTCCGGCTATGGAAGATATCGGCCTGCCGTCAAGGCGCCAGGGAGGCCTGGGCCATGGTGAAGACGCGGTACACGAAGGCTGACCCAAACCACATGGCCGAGGTCGGACCTATGGGGCCTGATGGGAAGGAGATCCCTGTGAGCTTAATGTACGGCCAAGTAGAGTTGGCCGCAAAGTATTCCCAGCGGGACTGTAAACTAGACAACTTATTAGATGGTATTGAAGAGGAATACAATCAGTCAATTTGACTATGTAATTTAAAATGACATGTAAAATGCCTTCTAGCCGAATTGTAGATCGTTTGTCGTAGAGGACCTTTTCGCTTCAACCTTGGGACCCGACAGTCCGGAGTGTGTCCGAATACCATCGCGGTTATGTAAGAACCGGGGCATGCGTGGAGACCAGGCGTAGGGGTCATGAGTGCTTTATCAGACAAGTGCCCAACTAGTTATGTTATATTACATGGTTAGTAAGAAACATCTTCCAGGGAGAATAGTTCCTTTAGGGGTTCCTTTCCCTGGGAGGCATGCCCTAAAGTGCATGTCCGAACTGCGAAAAAAGCAGAAAAACATCGGGGGCCAGATAAATGAATAAGTAAGAAATCGTCTTTTAGTTCGCCGACCGAATATTCCCTTAAGAACGCTAGCTTTCGGCTTCACCTAGTCTGAGGTACACGTCCGGCTGACCCGGTGGTAACAATCGCAGAGGTGCTCCCTTTACCACCTAGCCGAACAATCGGGAACGTAGGGGTAAGCGCAGGAGCCAGGCAACCCAGCTTGGCCAAAACTTGAGTCATATCGATGCACATAATGGTGAATAAAAGGTACATGCGGAAGTGTGACACATGTGTTGGGCATAAAGCACGTATAAATAAGCTTCTGTTAAAGAAGCCCCAGGTATACTGAGCGCGGATAACGCGTCAAGTGTGTGCGAACAGTGCGCAAACGAGCCTCCAACGGCTTCAGAAAAAAGGAGGGAGAAGGAGAGAAATAAAAGACAATTAAAGTACAAAATATAGACGGAGGAAGGAGACGAACTCAGAGTCCGGCGCTAGGCGTAGAATCTTCAGAGACGGGCTGCGTTCCATGGGTTCGGCTCAAGTCGGTTATCCGATGCGTTCCATAGACGGTACGCTCTGCTGGTCAGGACTTGGTCGATGATGAAGGGACCCTCCCATTTGGGCTTGAGTTTGTCCTTTTTCTTGTCCGGCAGGCGTAGAACTAATTCGCCAACATTGTAAGCTTTGGCCCGTACTTCTCTGCTTTGGTATCTTCGAGCCTGCTGTTGATAGAATGCGGAACGGGCTTTTGCCACGTCGCGCTCCTCCTCCAAGGTGTCCAAACTGTCCTGTCGATCAAGCTCGGCTTCTCTTTCTTCATACATGCACACGTGGGGTGAGTCATGAATTATGTCGCAGGGCAAAACTGCCTCTGCGCCGTACACCATAAAAATGGTGTGAATCCGATAGTGCGATTCGGCGTGGTCCGCAGCCCCCAGAGTACAGAGTCGAGCTCCTCTACCCAGTGCGTATTAGATTCCTTGAGGGACCGCACTAGTCTGGGTTTAATGCCGCTCATGATTAGACCATTTGCTCGCTCGACTTGACTGTTAGTTTGAGGGTGATAGACTAAAGCGTAGTCGAGCTTGATGCCCATGTTTTTGCACCAGAGTTTGACCTCGTCGTCCCTGAAGTTCGTGCCATTATCAGTGATGATGCTATGGGGGACGCCGTAATAGTGTACTACCCCTGATATGAAGTCTATCACTGGTCCGGATTCGGCCGTCTTAACAGGCTTTGCCTATATCCATTTGGTGAATTTATCCACCATGACCAATAGGTATTTTTTCTTGTGGGTTCCTCCTTTAAGGGGTCCAACCATGTCAAGCCCCCAGACCTCGAACGGCCAGGTGATGGGTATAGTTTTGAGGGCGGTAGGTGGCATGTGGCTTTGATAGCAAAGAGCTAGCATCCGACGCATCGTTGGAGCAAGTCCTGAGCATCTGCCCGGGCCGTCGGCCAATAAAATCCTGTATGGAAGGCCTTGCCTACAAGGGCCCGGGCTGCGGCGTGGTGCCCGCCGAGTCCGGCATGAATTTCAGCCAGAAGATTCCGCCCTTCCTCTTTGGAGATACACCTTTGAAGGACTCCGGTTGTGCTTTTCTTATAAGGCTCTCCCTCATGGACCTTATAGGCTTTAGATCTTCGCACTATGCAGCAGGCCTCGTTTTGGTCCTCGGGAAGTTCCTGCCTATTTAGATAGGCTAGGAATGGTTCTGTCCACGGGGCAATGACTGCCATTATTGTGTGGGCTGACGGTGTTATTTCGTTGGCAGAACCACCAACTATGTTAGAATGTTTGGTGTCGGGTAGTGTGGTTGGGTCCGGGATGTTATTTCCGGACTCTCCTCCCATAATATGGATGGCTTGAAAAGCCTCTCTAGGAAGATGTTGGGAGGGAATGCATCGCACTTTGCGCCAATGCGTGCCAACACGTCTACTGCCTGGTTGTTCTCCCGGGCTATATGGTGAAATTCGAGCCTCTCAAACCGAGCTGACATTTTTAGGATGGCGTTGCGATAAGCTGCCATTTTCGGATCCTTGGCATCAAAGTCTCCATTTATTTGGGATATCGCGAGGTTTGAGTCCCCGCGGACCTCTAGGCGCTGAATGCCCATGGAGACTGCCATCCAGAGACCATGTAGAAGGGCCTCATATTCAGCTGCATTGTTGGAGTCCGTGTACATTATCTGAAGTACGTATTGGACTGTATCTCCAGTTGGGGACATCAGAACGACGCCAGCCCCTAGGCCAGCCAACATTTTGGAGCCATCGAAGTGCATGATCCAGTTGGAATATGCGCCGTACTCTTTAGGGAGTTCGGCTTCAGTCCATTCGGCGACGAAGTCGGCCAAAACTTGCGACTTAATAGCTCGCCGTGGCTTGTAGGTTATGTCGAACGGGAGGAGCTCGATGGCCCATTTGGCA
Organism: Triticum aestivum; assembly: GCF_018294505.1. Lineage (NCBI taxonomy): Eukaryota > Viridiplantae > Streptophyta > Magnoliopsida > Poales > Poaceae > Triticum > Triticum aestivum. Next base: position 761,511,963 of record NC_057798.1, on the reverse strand, counting down.
ATCCGGCCCATTGCGTCGTGGTTGTTTATAATGTCATTAAGAGGTACTTCAGAGGCTACTGTTATCGAACACTCTTGGAAGTAGTGTCGCAGCTTCCAGGATGCCATGAACACCGCGTATGCTATCTTTTGATAATGCGGGTACCGTGACTTGCATGGAGTTAGGACAGTGGCCACGTAGTAAACTGGTTTTTGGAGAGGGAACTTGTGTCCGTCCGTTTCTCGTTCGACAACGAGCACCGCGCTTACAACTTTATGGGTTGCCGCGATGTATAATAGCATTGGTTCGCCCATGTTGGGCGCGGCCAGGACCGGATGTGTTGCCAATATGGCTTTGATTTCTTCGAGTCCGGTCGTGGCGGCATCCGTCCGCTCGAAGTGTTCGGTGCACCGCAGGAGGCGATAAAGGGGTAATGCATTTTCTCCTAAGCGGGAGATAAAGTGGCTTAGAGCCGCCATGCATCCAGTCAATTTTTGTATTTGGTCGAGGTCTTTTGGGATATCCAATTGTGACAGAGCTCGGATCTTGGCCGGGTTTGCTTCAATTCCTCTACCAGATACAATGAAGCCCAAGAGCTTTCCGGCTGGTACGCCAAAAACGCATTTTTCTGGGTTGAGCTTAATGTCATATGCTCGGAGATTGTCGAATGTGAGCCTCAAGTCGTCTACTAGAGTTTCGACATGCTTGGATTTGACGACCGCATCATCTACGTATGCCTCCACTGTTTTGCCGATCTGGTTTGCCAGACATGTCTGAATCATGCGTTGATATGTTGCGTCGGCGTTTTTGAGCCCGAAGGGCATTGTGTTGAAGCAGAATGGGCCGTATGGAGTGATGGATGCCGTTGCGGCTTGGTCTGGCTCTGCCATCTTAATTTGGTGGTAGCCGGAGTATGCATCGAGGAAGCACAATGAATCATGTCCTGTGGTAGCGTCGATAATTTGATCGATGCGGGGAAGGGGGAAGGGATCCTTTGGTCAAGCCTTGTTAAAGTCCTTGAAATTGACACACAGGCGCCATGATTTGTCCTTCTTTGGTACCATTACCAGGTTTGCTAGCCAGTCCGGATGTTTTATATCTCTAATGAATCCGGCCTCCAATAGTTTGGCTAGATCCTCTCCCATGGCCTATCTCTTAGGTTCGGAGAAACGCCGAAGAGCTTGTTTGACTGACTTGAATCCTTTTAGGGTATTTAGGCTGTGCTCGGCCAGCCGGCGTGGGATTCCTGGCATGTCTGAAGGGTGCCAGGAAAAGATGTCTCAATTTTCGCGTAGGAATTCTCATAGTGCGGCGTCTACATCAGGGTTTAATTGTGCCCCGATGGAGGCCGTTTTTGTAGGGTCCGTTGGATGGACTTGGAATTTGACTATTTCGTCCGCCGGTTTAAAAGAGGTGGACTTGGATCTCTTATCGAGTATCACATCGTCCCTGTTCACCATGGAGCGTAGTGCAGTGAGTTCCTCGGCCGCTAGGGCTTCGGATAGTGCCTCAAGGGCAAGTGTGGCTGTTTTATTTTCGGCGCGGAGTGCTATGTCCGGGTCACTAGCAAGAGTGATGATTCCGTTGGGTCCGGGCATTTTGAGCTTCATGTACCCGTAATGGGGTATAGCTTGAAAAATTTTGAATGCCTCTCGCCCTAATAGAGCGTGGTATCCGCTGCTGAACGGGGCCACTTGGAATGTGACCTCCTCGGACCTGTAATTATCCGGCGTGCCGAACACCACATCCAGTGTGATTTTTCCTATACAGCATGCTTCCCGACTAGGGATTATTCCTCTAAAGGTTATGCTGCTTCACTCAATGCGGCTCCAGTCTATTTCCATTTTTCGAAGGGTTTCCTCGTAAATGAGGTTTAATCCGCTGCCGCCATCCATGAGTACCTTGTTAAGGCGAAAGCCATCCACTATTGGACTGAGGACCAATGCGGCTGGTGCTCGGGCTGTTCGGAATTTAGGTTCGTCACTGGCGTTAAAGGTAATAGCCGTGTCACTCCATGGATTTATTGTTGCTACCTGGTGGACTTCGGCAAGGCTGCGGAGTGTTCGCTTCCGCATATTATTTGATGCGAAAGTTTCGAAGACTGTTAATACCGTACTGGTATTGCTGGGCTGGTGCTCTGGAGCTAGAAGCTCTTCGCCACTTTTGGCCACCTGCCGTAGTATCCAACATGCTCTAAGGCTATGAGTTGGAGTGGCACCCTCTGTACTATGAATTTTGTAGGGTCCATTGAGCCGTCCCTCCAGTACGGTTCCATGCCCTTTAGAGGATTTTTGCTTTTTGGTATTTAACCCAGGTGCCTAGTAATGATGCACCCTTTTACTTTGGACTAGGGTTCTGTTCAAGGCCGGATTATTCCAAAATTTGATTTCGGTTTTCCAGGCGCTCTCCATCGCACAGTACTTTCATACTATGGACGCCAAGTCAGCAAAGCATGTAATTTCACGACGACTTACGGTGTTGAGGATTCCTCCGTCCGTGCAATTAATGCAGAAGAATGAAATTGCGTCCTCTTCACGACAGCCCTTTATCCTGTTCATGACCAGGAGGAATCTGGCCCAGTAATGATGTACTGTTTCAGCGGGCTCTTGCCAGATTTGGGATAGATCACTTATGTTTGGGTTGGCGGGTGGAGTTAAATTCCGAACTCCGTCCAATCTAAGACTCAGGGGCCAAGAAGTTTCCGAACTTGGAAGCTTGGGTTCTTGGACGTTGTCCGATGAATCTAGCCCGCTGCCTGACTTTAAGTTCAGGGCTTGAGTGGTGTTCTCCCCTCCGCGGGAATCCGGCATGGAGGGGTCAGGAATCCAGACATAGCTAGTCCTTAGGATAGAAGAAGGGTCGCCATATTGTTCCTCTACCACAACAACGTGGTGGGTAGCCTGGGGAGAGTTAATCTCTCTCAGATCGGTTTTAGGCCCAATCTGGTCATAGTCTGTAGCGACTCCCAGGGTGGCGATGCGATCCAAGAGCTCGTTTAAGGAAGAGAGCTCCATCGGATCTAACTGCTCGACGAGTTCCGAGTTGACATGAAGATTGCTTTTGATGACCCGAGAAGTCGTCGGCGGCGCGGCGGCCGAACAGGCGGTCATAAGAAAACCGCCTAGCCGGAGAGTTTGGCCGATGGCCAAAGCTCCTTTAGCAATGGTGCCGTCTTTAAAGACATGACGAGGCATCCTTCCTGATGGCGACAACACAGAGGAACTCTCAATGAAAGCACCAATGTCGGTGTCAAAACTGGCGGATCTCGGGTAGGGGGTCCCGAACTGTGTGTCTAGGCGGATGGTAACAGGAGACAAGGGACACGATGTTTTTACCCAGGTTCGGGCCCTCTCGATGGAGGTAAAACCCTACTCCTGCTTGATTAATATTGATGATATGGGTAGTACAAGAGTAGATCTACCACGAGATCAAAGAGGGTAAACCCTAGAAGCTAGCCTATGGTATGATTGTTGTTCGTCCTACGGACTAAAACCCTCCAGTTTATATAGACACCGGAGAGGGTTAGGGTTACACAGAGTCGGTTACAATGGTAGGAGATCTAAATATCCGTGTCGCCAAGCTTGCCTTCCACGCCAAGGAAAGTCCCATCCGGACACGGGACGAAGTCTTCAATCTTGTATCTTCACAGTCCAGGAGTCCGGCCAACGATGATAGTTCGGCTATCCGGACACCCCCTAATCCGGGACTCCCTCAGTCCTTATGAAGGGTAAATAGCAATTGGCATATCACATTGTGGTTTTGGCATAGGTAAGAAACGTTCTTGCTAGAAACCTATAGCAGCCACATAAAAACTTGCAACAACAATTAGAGGACGTCTAACTTGTTCTTGCAGCATATGCCGTGTGATGTGATATGGCCAAAAGGATGTGATGAATGACATATATGTGATGTATGAGATTGATCATGTTCTTGTAATAGGAATCACGACTTGCATGTCGATGAGTATGACAACCGGCAGGAGCCATAGGAGTTGTCTTATTTATTGTATGACCTGCGTGTCAGTGAATAACGCCATGTAATTACTTTACTTTATTGCTAAACCGTTAGCCATAGTAGTAGAAGTAATAGTTGGTGAGACAACTTCATGAAGACACGATGATGGAGATCATGGTGTCATGCCGGTGACGATGATGATCATGGCGCCTCGAAGATGGAGATCAAAAGGAGCAAAATGATATTGGCCATATCATGTCACTATTTGATTCCATGTGATGTTTATCATGATTTTACATCTTATTTGCTTAGAACGACGGTAGCATAAATAAGATGACCCCTCGCTAAAATTTCAAGTTCCCCCTAACTGTGCACTGTTGAGAAGGTTCATTGTTTCGAAGCACCACGTGATGATTGGGTGTGATAGATTCTAACGTTCGAATACAACGGGTCTAAGCCAGATTTACACAAGCAAAACACTTAGGTTGACTTGACGAGCCTAGCATGTACAGACATGGCCTCGGAACACAAGAGACCGAAAGGTCGAACATGAGTCATATAGCAGATACGATCAACATGAAGATGTTCACCGATGATGACTAGTCTTTCTCACGTGATGATCGGACACGACCTCATTGACTCGGATCATGTATCACTTAGATGACTAGAGGGATGTCCATCTGAGTGGGAGTTCATTAAATTAGATGAACTTAATTATCATGAACATAGTCAAAAGGTCTTTGCAAATTATGTCGTAACTTGCGATTTAGTTCTACTGTTTTAGATATGTTCCTAGAGAAAATTTAGTTCAAAGTTGATAGTAGCAATTATGCGGACTAGGTCTGTAAACTGAGGATTGTCCTCATTGCTACACAGAAGGCTTATGTCCTTAATGCACCGCTCGGTGTGCTGAACCTCGAACGTCGTTTGTGGATGTTGGGAACATCTGACATACACGTTTTGATGACTACGTGATAGTTCAGTAATGTTAAACGGTTTAGAATTGAGGCGTCGAAGATGATTTTGAAACGTCATGGAACATATGAGATGTTCAAAGGGCTGGAATTGGGATTTCAGGCTCGTGCCCATGTCAAGAGGTATGAGACCTCTGACGAGTTTCTTAAGCCTGCAAACTAAGGGAGAAAAGCTCAACCATTGAGCATGTGCTCAGATTGTCTGAGTACTACAATCACTTGAATCGAGTGGGAGTTAATCTTCCTTCAGAGATAGTGATGGTTCTCCAAAGTCATTGCCACCAAGCTACTAGAGCTTCGTGATGAACTATAACATATCAGGGATAGATATGATGATCCTTGAGCTATTCATGATGTTTGACACCGCGAAAGTAGAAATCAAGAAGGAGCATCAATTGTTGATGGTTAGTGAAACCACTAGTTTCAAGAAGGGCAAGGGCAAGAAGGGATACTTCATGAAACGGCAAATCAGTTGCTGCTCTAGTGAAGAAACCCAAAGTTTGAACCCAAACCCGAGACTAAGTGCTTCTGTAATGAGGGGAACGGTCACTGAAGCAAAACTGCCCTAGATACTTGGTAGATGAGAAGGCTGGCAAGGTCGATAGAAGTATATTGGATATACATTATATTAATGTGTACTTTACTAGTACTCTTAGTAGCACCAGGGTAATAGATACCGGTTCGGTTGCTAAGTGTTGGTAACTCAAAATAAAAGGCTACGGAACAAACAGAGACTAGCTAAAGGTGAGATGACGATATGTGTTGGAAGTGTTTCCAAGGTTGATGTGATCAAGCATCGCATGCTCCCTCTACCATCGAGATTGGTGTTAAACCTAAATAATTGTTATTTGGTGTTTGCATTGAGCATAGACATGATTAGATTATGTTTATCGCAATATGGTTATTCATTTAAGGAGAATAATGGTTACTCTGTTTATTGAATAATACCTTCAATGGTCTTGCACCTAAAATTAATGGTTTATTGAATCTCGATCGTAGTGATACACATGTTCATGCCAAAAGATATAAGATAGTAATGATAGTACCACATACTTGTGGCACTTCCACTTGAGTCGTATTGGTATAAAATGTTGGAAATATGCCCTAGAGGCAATAATAAATTACTTATTATTATTATATTTCCTTGTTCATGATAATCGTTTATTATCCATGCTATAATTGTATTGATAGGAGACTCAGATACATGTGTGGATACATAGACAATACCATGTCCCTAGTAAGCCTCTAGTTGACTAGCTCGCTGATCAATAGATGGTTACGGTTTCCTGACCATGGACATTGGATGTCGTTGATAACAGGATCACATCATTAGGAGAATGATGTGATGGGCAAGACCCAATCCTAAGCCTAGCACAAAGATCGTGTAGTTCGTATGCTAAAGCTTTTCTAATGTCAAGTATCATTTCCTTAGACCATGAGATTGTGCAACTCCCGGATACCGTAGGAATGCTTTGGGTGTACCAAACGTCACAATGTAACTGGGTGGCTATAAAGGTACACTACGGGTATCTTCGAAAGTGTCTGTTGGGTTGGCACGAATCGACTGGGATTTGTCACTCCGTGTGACGGAGAGGTATCTCTGGGCCGACTCAATAGGACATCATCATATGCGCAATGTGACCAAGGAGTTGATCATGGGATGATGTGTTACGGAATGAGTAAAGAGACTTGCCGGTAACAAGATTGAACAAGGTATGGAGATACCGACGATCGAATCTCGGGCAAGTACTATACCGGTAGACAAAGGGAATTGAATACGAGATTGATTGAATCCTTGACATCGTGATTCATCCGATGAGATCATCGTGGAACATGTGGGAGCCAACATGGGTATCCAGATCCCGCTATTGGTTATTGGCCGGAGAGTTGTCTCGGTCATGTCTATGTGTCTCCCGAACCCGTAGGGTCTACACACTTAAGGTTCGATGACGCTAGGGTTATAGGGAATAGATGTATGTGGTTACCGAATGTTGTTCGGAGTCCTGGATGAGATCGCGGACGTCACGAGGAGTTCCGGAATGGTTCAGAGGTAAAGATTTATATATGGGAAGTCGTCATACGGTCACCGGAATAATTCGGGGGGTTCCCGGTATTGTACCGGGACCACCGAAGGGGTTCCGGGGGTCCACCGGGAGGGTCCACCTGCCCCGGAGGGCCCTTTGGGCTGTTTGTGGAGAAGGACCAGCACCTTAGTGGGCTGGGAGCCTCCCCCCTTTAGGGCCCATGCGCCTAGGTTTTGGGGGGAACCCTAAGGGGGGGGCGCCCCCTTGCCTTGGGTGGCAAGGCAACCCCCCTGGCCGCCGCCCCCTCCTCAGATTGGATTTGAGGGGGACGGCCCCCCTATCCCTTGACCCTATATATATGGGGGGGGGTGGGAGGGCAGACACACCCAAGTTCTGGCACAGCCCTCCCGCTCTCCAAAGTCCTCCTCCTCTCCCGCGGTGCTTGGCGAAGCCCTGCAGGATTGCCACGCTCCTCCTTCACCACCACGCCGTCGTGCTGCTGCTGGACGGAGTCTTCCCCAACCTCTGCTTCTTCCCTTGCTGGATCAAGGCGTGGGGGACGTCACCGGGCTGCACGTGTGTTGAACGCGGAGGCACCATGGTTCGGCGCTTCGATCAGAATCAACCGCGATCTGAATTGCTACGAGTACGACTCCTTCATCCGCGTTCTTGCAACGCTTCCGCTTAGCAATCTACAAGGGTATGTAGATGCACTCCCCTTCCCCTCGTTGCTAGATTACTCCATAGATTGATCTTGGTGATTTGTAGAAAATTTTAAATTTCTGCTATGATCCCCAACATAAAACGCATGAAGAAGCTCCATGTTTGATGGATCTTTGGACTCACTCGTATTTGAAAAGTTTGAGACATGCGAACCATGTCTATTGGTATGCACGCATGAAGAAACTCCATGCAGATGGATCATTTGGACTCACTTGATTTTGAATCACTTGAGACATGCAAATCATACCACATGGGCAAGATGACTGAAAAGCCTCGTTTTCAGTAAGATGGAACAAGAAAGCAACTTGTTAGAAGTAATACATTTTGACGTGTGCAGTCCAATGAGTGCTGAGGCACGCAGTGGATATTGTTATGTTCTTACTTCACAGATGATTTGAGTAGATGCTAAGTATATTTACTTGATGAAACACAAGTCTGAATTATTGAAAGGTTCAAGTAATTGCAGAGTGAAGTTGAAGATCTTCGTGACAAGAGGATAAAATGTCTATGATATGATCATAGAGATGAATATCTAAGTTACTAGTTTGGTACAGAATTAAGACATTATGGAAATTGTTTCACAACTAAGACCGCCTGGAACACCATAGTGTGATGGTGTGTCCGAACATCATAGCCGCACCCTATTGGATATGGTGCATACCATGATGTCTCTTATCGAATTACCACTATCGTTTATGGGTTAGGCATTAGAGACAACTGCATTCACTTTAAATAGGGCACCACGTAATTCCGTTGAGATGACACAGTATGAACTATGGTTTAGAGAAACCTAAGCTGTCGTTTCTTAAAGGTTTGGGGCTGCGATGCTTATGTGGAAAAGTTTCAGGCTGATAAGCTCAAACCCAAAGTGGATAAATGCATCTTCATTGGACACCCAAAATAGTTGGGTATACCTCCTGTCTCAGTTCCGAAAGAAAAAGGGATTGTTTCTAGAATCGGGTCCTTTCTCGAGGAAAAGTTTCTCTCGAAAGAATTGAGTGGGAGGATGGTGGAGACTTGATGAGGTTATTGAACCGTCACTTCAACTAGTGTGTAGTAGGGCACATGAAGTTGTTCCTGTGGCGCCTACACCAATTGAAGTGGAAGCTAATGATATTGATCATGAAGCTTCGGATCAAGTCACTACCAAAACTCGTAGGTTGACAAGGATACGTACTACTTCAGAGTGGTACGTAATCCTGTCTTGTAGGTCATTGCTAGACAACTATGAACCTACGAGCTATGGAGAAGTGATGGTGGGCCCGGATTCCGACGAATGGCTCGAGGCCATAAAATCCGAGAGAGGATCCATGTATAAAAACAAAGTATGGACTTTGGAAGAACCACATTATGTTCATAAGACTGTTGGGTGCAGATGGATTTTAAAAGGAAGACGGACAATGATGGCAAGATATTTTCCGACAAGTTCAAGGAGTTGACTATGATGAGACTTTCTCACTCGTAGCGATGCTAAGAGTCTGTTGGAACTATATTAGCAATTACTGCATTATTTATGAAATCTTGCAGATAGGATGTCAAAACATTGTTTCCTCGACGATTTTCTTGAGGAAAGGTTGTACGTGATACAACCAGAAGGTTTTGACAATCCTGAAAGATGCTAACAAGTATGCAAAGCTCCAACAATCCTTCTAAGGACTGGAGTATGCATCTCGGAGTTGGAATATACGCTTTGATGAGATGGTCAAAGATTTTGGGTTTATACAATGTTTATTAGAAACTTGTATTTCCAAAGAAGTGAGTGGGAGCACTATAGAATTTCTGATGAGTATATGTTGTTGATTGGAAATTATGTAGAATTTCTGGAAAGCATATAGGGTTGTTTGAAAAGTATTTTTCAATGGAAACCCTGGATTAAGCTACTTGAACATTGAGCATCAAGATCTATAAGGATAGATAAAAAACGCTTAATAGTACTTTCAGATGAACACATACTGTCGGTGTCAAAACCGGCGGATCTCGGGTAGGGGGTCCCGAACTGTGCGTCTAGGCGGATGGTAACAGGAGACAAGGGACACGATGTTTTACCCAGGTTCGGGCCCTCTTGATGGAGGTAAAACCCTACGTCCTGCTTGATTGATATTGATGATGTGGGTATTACAAGAGTAGATCTACCACGCGATCAAGGAGGCTAAACCCTAGAAGCTAGCCCATGGTATGATTGTTGTTGTCCTACGGACTAAAACCATCCGGTTTATATAGACACCAGAGAGGGCTAGGGTTACACAGAGTCAGTTACAATGGTAGGAGATCTACATATCCGTATCGCCAAGCTTGCCTTCCACGCCAAGGAAAGTCCCATCCGGACACGGGACGAAGTCTTCAATCTTGTATCTTCATAGTCTTCGAGTCCGGCCGATGATGATAGTTCGGCTATCCGGACACCCCCTAATCCGGGACTCCCTCAGTAGCCCCTGAACCAGGCTTCAATGACGACGAGTCCGGCACGCATATTGTCTTCGGCATTGCAAGGCGGGTTCCTCCTCCGAATAATTTATAGAAGATTGTGAACACCAGGATAGTGTCCGGCTCTGCAAAATAAATTCCACATTCCACCGTAGAGAGAATAATATTAACACAAGTTCAATCTGCTGAAGTATTTCGTGGCGTGATGTCACACCACAACCAAGCCTTTACTTGAATCGTTTTTATTATACCACCTCAGCGCGTTTAGCGAAGCGGTTTCCTTGGCATGTCTTGTCGAAGCAGAGATCGTGTTCCCCTTATTCCGGGATTCCCATCAATATGGACGTGGGTAACCCAACCGCGCCATTGATTGCGGCGCTTGGGAGAAAAGCGAGTTTTATCAGGCTGGTGGGGACGCATAGTTTCGTTCGCCCATATATAAGGGGATAAGGATCCACCTTTTTACCTACGCCTTCTTCCTCCTTTGCTTATCCATCTCCACCCACTCGAGCTCCAGCGCCCAAGTTTGCATATCTCACCTCAACCTCCTCCAACTATGTCCGGAGCGGGAGGCAAGTGGATGGCCTCCTCCGTTACGGAGGGGCACATCAAGAAGCTGCGCAGTGCCGGATATCTGTCCAGCGACATCGCACACCGGCTCCCCGATGAGGGGCAGCCCATCCCCACCCCCAGGCCCCATGAGAGGGTGGTATTCCTTCCTCATTTCCTCAGCGGACTGGGCTTCCCACTTCACCCCTTTGTCCGGGGGCTCATGTTCTACTACGGCCTGGATTTCCATGATCTGGCCCCGAATTTCATCCTCAACATCTCGGCGTTTATCGTCATGTGCGAGGCTTTCCTCTGCATCCAGCCCCACTTCGGCTTGTGGCTCAAGACCTTCAATGTCAAGCCGAAGGTTGTAAAGGGCAGCCAAGCGGAATGCGGAGGCGCCATGGTGGGTAAGATACCCAACGTTACTTGGCTCGAGGGCGCCTTCGTGGAAACCGTCAAGGGGTGGCAATCGGGGTGGTTCTACATCATCGAGCCGCGTGACCCTAAATGGGCAGCGGCCCCCGAATTCAGATCTGGCATCCCCACACGGCTCACCTCTTGGAAAGAGAGTGGCCTGACTTGGGGTGATTCGGAGGAGCCGACCGGACTCCAAGCCTGCATCTAGAAGCTGGTGGACAAGAAGCTCAAGCTTGTCAACGTAGTCCAGGTCATGCTCATCCGCCGGATTCTCCCGTGCCAACAACGGGCCTTTAAATTGTGGGAGTTCGATCCGGCTCAGCACCGAACCTTGAGCGGGCTCTTCGACACTAGGTACGAAGACGCCTGGAAGGTGCTGTTTAAGGGCGCCGAAGCTCCCGCATCCGCTACCGAAGATCGCGGATTCCGCTCGCAGCGCCAGGCTAGCGAGGTAAGCGATTCTACCCTTTACGGGGCACTTGTTTTTCATAGTTTGACTCTATGCGGGATCTAAACTCCCTCTCCTTTGACAGGACTGGCTGAAGAAGGCCGAGCAGACCAACTGTCCGGCCCCTTTGCCAGAAGACCCAGTGGACGCCCGTTTAGCGGGGCTGCTGGTTCCGGCACCCCATGTGGTGCCGGAGAAGAAGTCCAAGAAGGAGGCCATGGGGACTCGAAAGAGTTCCCGTTTTTAGGTGTCTGATGACTCCGAGGCGGACTCCTCCCCCGAGGACGAGGAGGAGAAGAAAAAGGCCTCTCCCCCAGCGGGGGGAGGGAAGAAAAGGAGGGCCTCCCCAACGAGGGAGGCCGAAGGGTCCAAGAGGGGAAGAACTCTTCCCCCGGACTGTTCCGCCAACGCCGGTGACGACGACGAGGATTGGCCTCCAAGGGCCAAGCCCCTGGCGAGATCGTAAGTATCCGGACTCCCGAATGACTTCATGATTTTTCTTTTTGCCACATGGTGTCTTTCTAACGCTGCATACAACCCTGTAGTCCGCCCAAGGAGGATCTTCCCGCTTCGTCGAGCGGGTCCTTGGGCTCGTCGGATGTGAACAATAGTTCACTTCCAACCGCCTCCTCTCCCCGTGACGCTGACGACGCCGAGGTGGGATCCCAGAGAGGGACCCACCCAGAGGAGGAGGACCTAAAGGTGCCATAGGGCGACCTCCCGGACTTCGTGCCGGGCTCCACACCGGAACCTGCAGTGGTTCCGGAGTCCGGCGGACGGCCCCTTCGCAAGAAGGGCAAGACCATGGAGCCGACAGCCTCCGTCCAACCGGAGGCGCCGGATAACTTGCTGGAGGCGCTCAACGGCGCTTCCATCGAGGAGGAACACCGCACTATCATGAGTGCGGTGATTCAGAAGGTCCAGCTCGCCAAAAGCGGGCTAACCGAAGCCTGCAACAGCCTTCTATCAGGCTTTGAGGTAAGAATATTAATATATGTAAAATAGTACCGCATAGACAGTAGCCCCTGATGCTCGGTTTGGTGTTCGGAAAGAAAAGCCGGACTGAGGATCTAAAAAGATATATGCAGGAGTCTTAATAAATATGTCAATATGGGATTGCAGGCTGCGCTGCTGACCTCTGCCGCACTGACTGCGGAGGTCAATGCTTTGAAGCAAAGCCTCGAGCGGTCCGAGAACGAGCTCGGCCGTGCCAAGAAGTAGCTCGAGGACAAGGAAGGTGAGTAACACCTTATTAAAGTTGTACCTTACAGAAAAGGATTTTGGTTGCAAGATAAATTACAAGGATAACGTGGGTACTTCAGGGGCCACGAACGAGGTGGCGACCTTGAAGGAGGCGGTGTCCACGGCCGAACGTAATGTGGCCGTGGAGTGCGCCGGGCGAGAGAAGCATGAGGCGCGGGTGGCGGAGGTACATAAAGAGCTCCAGGCTCTCATGGAAAAGCATGAGGGTTTGGAGCGCGACTCGAAGACTCGAGAGTCCGAGCTTGCATCGGCTCTTGAGAATGCCAAAGCCGCTAAGGCCGAAGCCCACAAGGCCCATCAGGAGATCGAGGCGTTGAAGAAAATAGCGGCGGGTAAGGCATTTTTCATGCAAAGCAAGCATGTGAATGTGAATTACCTGTTACTTACCCGAATTCGGAGCTCTCTAGGAGCATTCGCAGATCTGCCCTGCAGCGTGTCCGATGCTGCTGCTTTCTACAGGGCCGAGGAGGGGAGCTCGATGGAGAAGGTCTTCTTGTCTCAGTATGCTGAGGCCGGACATCCGGTGCCCCTTAGCGACCAGCTGAAGCAGCTGGTCGAGCTCCACAAGGTGGCCGAACAGGCCATGAAGGGCCTCATAGTTCGGCTGTGGCCCGATGAGGCCATGCCTGGGAGCTACTTTCGCCTGGTGCGGCGGCTGGTGGATGCTTGTCCATGGGTTGAGGTCATCAAGCGATCCGCCTGTATTGAAGGAGCTCGTCGGGCCCTCGCCCGTGCTAAGGTGCACTAGGGCAAGATGGATGCTGAGAAGCTTGTGACGGACGCGCCACCGCCGGGCAAGGAGTATCGCATGCCCGAGATGTATTACAAGAGTGTCCTGAAGGGTGCCCGCACTATTGCGGGTGAGTGCTCCAATAATGTAATATTTGAGTAGACTCGCATTTTGTTATCCTGTGCGCTGAAAACTTTGTTCATATGCGCTAAGCAACACTTGTTGATTTAAAATATTACCTTCTGTGCGGCTGTTTATCAAATCTGAGAGATGGCAAGTCGTCGGCTTCAGCCCCCATGCCACGAGTGCTGGGGTGTTCAGGATAAATTTGAGCACTCTTGTTCCCATATTTGGGTCCATCTAGGGAGGCGCTCAACACAACGAACTAGGCAACCGGACTTATAATGCTTGAACACTCTCACTTAGCCATAGAATTCTATAATTTTAAATTTTGGCGAAGCCCCTAGTGTTCGGAAGGCCGAATTCGGGGCGCTATCCACGCCTGGGCCGGACAAAGCTGGTTCCTCGCTCTAAGCAGCATAAGTCTTTAGGGACTCGAAAAAACCTCTCGAACAGCGACCGGCTCTCGCCTCATCATGACGGTCAGTTTTAGCTTTCTCCACTGAGGCGCTCGCCCAGCTCAACCAGGGCGCAATCGCAGTGGTTCTCCCAGTGCTACCTTAGCCGATAGAACGGAACGTAAGGTACCAAAACATGGGAGCCGGGCAAACCCAACTATTGACCCGAGACATGATTCGGAGCCGATGCATATAATGCTATAAGTTCGGGGTGCCGCACTTGTGAAAGTGTTCGGACTTATCACACCATAATGTGGGGAACTTAAGCCCCTGGTGTATTTAGCCGTACCAAAGTGTACGGATGTGGCATGTCATAAATGAACACATGTATAAGAAAGGAATGCAATTAAAAGCAAAAAGGTGTTGCATTGTTTTATTCAAGAAATACTGCCATGAATGCAGGATGATACAAATAGTGCGGTAAGCAAGGGATGGGACTATTAAACATGTCCCCCTCCAGGGGTAGGCTGCGGAAAGGTGTATAAAATAGATTTAGTGCTCATAATGGAGACCACCTGGATATTCGTCCTAGCCTTTCTCCTTCCCTGGCTGTTGCATCGTGAGTTCGGCCGGTCTAATGCCGGACAGGGCCTCTAGTGAACGGAGTCCTGTGGGTAAGAAAAAAAAGGAATGACACATTTGGGAGCCCCTGATGTGCTTGAGCCGCATTCTGGGCCTGTCGTGGTCGTGCCCCTTCCCCCATGCCCATGGTATCTCCAGAGCGTAATGATGTACGCGAAGGACCAGTCTTGCAATCTTGCGAGGGTTGGGGTTGGGGCCGCATTGCTACGCGTGCTCGGAACATGCCAGGTGGTCTTGTTGTAGGTTACTCCGGGCGCATTTAGCTGTGTCCGGTCGCTTAACGGCCGGACTCGAGAATTGCTTTAAGAGGCTGCATTGTACTTCTGCCGCGAGAGCCGCTGTATGTTCCTCCGTTCGGAGGGAGCGTTCGGTGTTTCCGTTGACCGTGATGACTCCTCGAGGGCCCGGCATCTTGAGCTTGAGGTATGCGTAGTGCAGCACCGCGTTGAACTTTGCAAACGCGGTCCGTCCAAGCAGAGCATGATAGCCGCTGCGGAACGGAACTATGTCGAAGATTAACTCCTCGCTTCGGAAGTTATCCGGGGATCCGAAGACCACTTCCAGTGTGACTGAGCCCGTACAATTGGCCTCTACACCTGGTATGACGCCTTTGAAGGTCGTCTTTGTGGGTTTAATCCTTGAGGGGTCTATGCCCATCTTGCGCACTGTGTCCTGATAAAGCAGGTTCAGGCTGCTGTCGCCGTCCATCAGGACTCTGGTGAGGTGAAATCCATCAACGATTGGGTCTAAAACCAATGCGGCGAATCCGCCGTGGCGGATGCTGGTGGGGTGGTCCCTTCGATCAAAAGTGATCGGGCAGGAGGACCATGGGTTGAACTTCAGGGCGACTGGCTCCATCGCGTATACGTCCCTGAGTGCACGCTTCCGCTCCCTCTTGGGTATGTGGGTCTCTGAATTCGGCATTGATTGTCGTATCCTCATTATTGTCGCCGTTAATGCGGCGTTTGTTCTTGTTGTGACGCGACCTGCCATTGCGGTCCTTGGTATCCGGACTGCCAGAATTTTTGCTGAGGTTGTTGCTGCGGGCTAGCCAGCTGTCCTCTCCCGCGCAGAAGCGGGTCATGAGTGATGTGAGGGCTGCCATGGATTTTGGCTTTTCCTGTCCCAGGTGCCGGGCAAGCCACTCGTCGTGGATGCTATGTTTGAAGGCCGCGAGGGCCTCTGCATTTGGACAGTCGACGATTTGATTTTTCTTGGTTAAGAACCGTGTCCAGAATTGTCTGGCCGATTCGTCTGGCTGCTGAATTATGTGGCTTAGGTCATCAGCGTCTGGTGGTCACACATACGTGCCCTAGAAGTTATCAAGGAATGTGGCTTCCAGGTCCTCCCAACACCCAATTGATTCTGCTGGCAAGCTGTTAAGCCAATGCCGAGCTGGTCCTTTAAGCTTAAGTGGGAGGTATTTGATGGCGTGAAGATCGTCACCGTGGGCCATGTGGATATGAAGGAGATAGTCTTCGATCCAAACCGCGGGGTCTGTTGTGCCATCATAGGATTCAATATTCACGGGTTTAAACCCTCCGGGGATTTGATGATCCATTACTTCATCTGTGAAGCATAGTGGGTGTGCGGCGCCTCTGTATTGGGCTATATCGCGACGGAGCTCCAACGAGCTTTGTCTATTGTGTTCGGCCCGGCCGGACTTACTGTGTCCGGCGCGACGGTTGTCGTCATGTATCATGGGGCGCCCACGCGATCCATAGATCGATCTTGATTGTCTTGCCTTATCCTCCAATATATCTCGCAAGTCTGGAGCATTCCCCTGTGGCCTTGTGCTTTTCAAGTGATGCCGGGGTACGGTTCTAGTGGAGGGCCTAGAGGCCTCTCTGTCGCGGCCACGAGGTGGCCGGTCAGCCGTATTGTGCTCTGGTGATGCAGGTTTATATGCCTCCTCCTCTAATCGGGGGAGCAACTTGCGTTTGGGGTAGCTTTTGGAGGGGCGTTCGAGCTCATGCTCTTCGGCCGCAAGGACTTCAGTCCATCTGTCGGCTAGCAGATCCTGATCAGCTCTAAGCTGTTGCTGCTTTTTCTTGAGGCTGTTTGTCGTGGCCATAAGCCTGTGTTTAAAACGCTCTTGTTCGACGGGATCCTCGGGCATGACAAATTCGTCGTCGTCGAGGCTTGCCTCGTCTCCGGAGGGAGGCATGTAATTATCATCCTCGACCTCTTCGTCTGCCGCTCTCTCATGAGGGCTGGCATCTCTGTCCTCCTGCGCTGAATCTTGCTGGAGGGGGTTATCTTCGGCACTGTCTGGGGGTATTATTATCTCCGGTGCCGGAATCGCCATTCTTGCTGTGGCGGGATTTAGAGCGGCGCCGCTGACGCCGGCGCTTGGGCTGTTTCTTGGAGGGGTCTTCCTCCGCTGTTCCTTCACTATTCCCATCCTTTGGGATATCCACCATGTATATGTCGTATGATGAGGTGGCTTTCCAGTGCCCAGTAGGCGCTGGTTCTTGGTCGTCTCCGGCATCGTCGTCCATACCGTTGATGTCTTTGGAGTCAAAGTCTAGCATGTCGGTTAGATCGTCGACAACGGCTACTAAGTGGGTGGTGGGTGGGTCTTGAATTTCTTCATCGTCCGCATCCCAACCGTCCTGACCGCAGTCCGGCCAGGGCTCTCCTGATAATGAGAGATACTTTAGCGAACTCAGGATGTCGCCGAAAGGTGAGTGCTGAAAGATGTCCGCAGCGGTGAACTCCATAATCGGCGCCCAATTGGATTCGATTGGAGGGGGCGCGGGAGGTTCGGAGTCCGGCAAGGAGTCCGGCACCTTGGAGTCACGAGCTTTAGAAGGGACAAAGTCAGTATTCGGCTCTATCGCCGTAGAGGTTGCAGCCCCAGAGGCGGTGTCTAACCACCCGTCCTCGATCTACGCAGCCGGCTCCGAATCGAGGGTCGGAGCGGACTCGTGTGCGGCCTTCAAGGCACTGTCCGGCAGCAGAGCTAAATCATGCCCATCGTGACAGTGCGGCGCGCTCGGCTGTGGCTCGAATCCATTGAAGATCAAGTCTCCGCGGATGTCAGCCATGAAGTTAAGACTTCCAAGTCTGACCTGACGGCCAGGGGCGTAGCTTTTGATCTGCTCCAGATGGCCAAACGAATTGGCCCGCAGTGCAAAGCCGCCGAATATGAAGATCTGTCCGGGGAGGAAAGTCTCACCCTGGACCGCGTCGTTGTTGATGATCGAAGGATCCATCGATCCTATCAGTGACGACACAGAGGAACTCTCAATGAAAGCACCAATGTCGGTGTCAAAACCGTCGGATCTCGGGTAGGGGGTCCCGAACTGTGCGTCTAGGCGGATGGTAACAGGAGACAAGGGACACGATGTTTTACCCAGGTTCGGGCCCTCTTGATGGAGGTAAAACCCTACGTCCTGCTTGATTGATATTGATGATGTGGGTATTACAAGAGTAGATCTACCACGAGATCAAGGAGGCTAAACCCTAGAAGCTAGCCTATGGTATGATTGTTGTTATTGTTGTTGTCCTACGGACTAAAACCATCCGGTTTATATAGACACCGGAGAGGGCTAGGCTTACATAGAGTCGGTTACAATGGTAGGAGATCTACATATCTGTATCGCCAAGCTTGCCTTCCACGCCAAGGAAAGTCCCATCCAGACACGGGACGAAGTCTTCAATCTCGTATCTTCATAGTCTTTGAGTCCGGCCGATGATGATAGTTCGGCTATCCGGACACCCCCTAATCCGGGACTCCCTCACATACCATGACAAGATTTTGAAGGAGTTCAAAATAGATCGACAAAGAAGGAGTTCTTGGTTGTGTTATAAGGTGTGAGTATTGAGTAAGACTGAAGACCTGACCACGGCAAAAGATAGAGAAAGGACGAAGGTCATCCCCTATGCTTTAGACGTAGGCTCCACAGTATGCTATGCTGTATACCTCACCTAAAGTGTGCCTTGCCATGAGTCAGTCAAGGGGTACAAGTGTGATCCAAGAATGGATCACAGGACAGAGGTCAAGGTTATCCTTAGTAACTTGTGGACTAAGGAATTTTCTCGATTATGGAGGTGGTAAAAGAGTTCATCGTAAAGGGTTACGCCGATGCAAACTTTGACACTAATCTGGATGACTCTGAGTAGTAGACCGGATTCGTATAGTAGAGCAGTTATTTGGAATAGTTCCAAATAGCGCCTTGTAGCTACATCTAGGAGATGACATAGAGATTTGTAAAGCACACACGGATCTGAAAGATTCAGACCTGTTGACTAATAGCCTCTCTCACAAGCGAGATATGATCAAACCCAATGGGTGTTCGATTCATTACAATCACATAGTGATGTGAACTAGATTATTGACTCTAGTGCAAGTGGGAGACTGTTGGAAATGTGCCCTAGAGGCAATAATAAAATGGTTATTATTATATTTCCTTGTTCATGATAATTGTCTATTGTTCATGCTATAATTGTATTAACTAGAAACCGTAATACATGTGTGAATACATAGACCACAACATGTCCCTAGTGAGCCTCTAGTTGACTAGCTCGTTGATCAATAGATGGTTATGGTTTCCTGACCATGGACATTGGATGTCATTGATAACGGGATCACATCATTAGGAGAATGATGTGATGGACAAGACCCAATCCTAAGCATAGCACAAGATCATGTAGTTAGTTTCCTAAAAGTTTTTCTAATGTCAAGTATCATTTCCTTAGACCATGAGATTGTGCAACTCCCGGATACAGTAGGAATCCTTTGGGTGTGCCAAACATCACAACGTAACTGGGTGGCTATAAAGGTGCACTACGGGTATCTCCGAAAGTGTCTGTTGGGTTGGCACGAATCGAGATTGGGATTTGTCACTCCGTGTGATGGAGAGGTATCCCTGGGCCCACTCAGTAACGCATCATCATAATGAGCTCAATGTGACTAAGTAGTTAGTCATGAGATCATGCATTACGGAACGAGTAAAGTGACTTGCGGGTAACGAGATTGAACGAGGTATTGGGATACGGACGGTCGAATCTCGGGCAAGTAACGTACCGATTGACAAATGGAATTGTATACGAGATTGCTTGAATCCTTGACATCGTGGTTCATCCGATGAGATCATCATGGAACATGTGGGAGCCAACATGGGTATCCAGATCGCGCTGTTGGTTATTGTCCAGAGAGCTGTCTCGGTCATGTCTACATGATTCCCGAACCCGTAGGGTCTACACACTTAAGGTTCGGTGACGCTAGAGTTGTTATGGGAAATAGTGTGTAGTTACCAAATGTTGTTCGGAGTCCCGGATGATATACCGGACGTCACGAGGAGTTCCGGAATGGTCCGGAGGTAAAGATTTATATATGGGAAGTCCTATTTTGGCTCACCGGAAAATGTTCGGGATTTTTCGGTATTGTACCGGGAAGGTTCTAGAAGGTTCCGGAGTGGGGCCCACCTGCATGGGGGGCCCACATGAACGTGGGTAGTGGGGGCAAGGCCCCACACCCCTGGTCAAGGCGCACCAAGATCCCCCCTTAGAAGGAATAAGATCATATCCCGAAGGGATAAGATCAAGATCCCTAAAAAGGGGGATAACAATCGGTGGGGAAGGAAATGATAGGATTTCTTTCCTCCCACCTTTGCCAACGCCCCAATGGACTTGGAGGGTAAGAAACCAGCCCCCTCCACCCCTATATATAGTGGGGAGGCACATGGGAGCTTGACCCCTTGCCCCTGACGCAGCCCTCCCCCTCTCCAACTCCACCTCCTCCTCAGTAGTGCTTGGCGAAGCCCTGCCAGATAACTGCAAGATCCACCACCACGCCGTCGTGCTGCCGGAGCTATCCCTCAACTTCTCCTCTCCCCTTGTTGGATCAAGGAGGAGACATCCCCGAGTTGTACGTGTGTTGAACGCGGAGGCGCCATCCGTTCGGCGTTAGATCGAATCTTCCGTGATTTGAATCGCCACGAGTACGACTCACTTATCCGCGTTCTTGTAACGCTTCTGCATCACGATCTTCAAGGGTATGAAGATGCACTCATCCTATCCCTCTCTTGTTGCTAGAATCTCCATAGTTTGATCTTGGTGATGCGTTGATTTTTTTTTGAATTATTGCTACGTTCCCCAACAGTATCCATCCACCATATGCCAGTTATTCCTCCACGTGAAAGGGGTCACCCACAAACCCCAAATCCTCCAGCCCACAGCCCTCCAAAGTGCTCCTAAAAGCATCCATGCCCACTTGGGCCCAAGCAGGCCCTCCTTCCTTTTCATTTGCGAACAAAATCTCATTAAAGTCATCGAAACAAAACCAAGGCATGTATGCCCGAGCATGGAGATCATGTAACGCCTATCATCTTGGAGTCAAGCTGAGGGATTCAAAGCACCATAGGGATGCGAGCACTTCTATGCTAGCACCGGATATGTCACGTAAGTGGAACAGGTTCTGGAGTCTAAAGCTTCCACCAAAGATTAGAATGTTCCTATGGAGACTGTCACATAATAGCCTCCTGCTAAACAAAAACATGTGGAGTTGGACACGAGGTGCCCAATGTGTCTCAGGCTGTACGAAGATGGAGGGCATCTTTTCTTAAACTGCAAGCGGGTAAAACAGGTATGGCGTGAACTACAGCTTGAGGATGTCCGGTTGGCATTAATCCAGTGTGTAAACCCCTCTGAGATGTTTGACCACTTGTGGTCTATGAAGGTTGAGAGGCGAAATCTCTCCCTGATCCTACTGTGGGAATGGTGGAATGTGCGTAACAAGGCGAACGCCAGGAGAGAAAATCAAGTCTGCGGAGGAGATATGCTTTTTTATCAGGAAGCTCTATGGTGAACTGTGCGTTTTGGAGGAGGGACCGCTAGCACACGTAATACCACCTGAAACTAAAATATGGTGCAGGACAAGTGAGGGCTTCGTCAAAATAAACTTCGATGCTGCTTTTTACATGGATCGGGGGAATGGAGCCTGGGGCTGTGTTGCTCGCTCGACCCAGGGGAGTTCATTGCTGCATGTGCAGGCAAACTTGAGCACTTGTCCTCCCCCCTGCTTGCTGAAGCTAGAGCATGCACAAAGGCTATTGAGGCGGCAAGCGAGATGGGCGTCCACAGAGTAAATTGCATAAAACCACCACTTTGAGGGCTAGGTTTGCGAAAAACACTAGGATACAAAATCGTTGCAGAAAGCACCACGTCTAGCGTAATTGTTTTGCAAAAACCACTAATCGGCGGATCAGGCCGAGTTAAGTGAGTTTATGACAGGTGGGGCCCGTTTTTTGACTACGTGGCACTCCAAGCCGTCCCGACAGCCGTTAGACGGCGTTAGATGACGCCGTTAGGGCTCGTCTTTAGTCATCCACTCCCGCATCCTTCTCTTTTCCCCCATTCTTCTTTCCCCTCCTCCTTGCTCCTGCCGCCGTCGCCCTCCCCCATTCTTCTTCCCCCTCCTTCTCGCTCCCGCCGCCGTCGCCCTTCCCCATTCTTCTTCCCCCTCCTCCTCGCTCCCGCCACCGTCGCCTTCCCCCATTGCTCCCGCTACCCCTCGCACTGCAGAGATGCGCAGTCTGGTGAAAGGTGGAGATGCTGGTGGCGGCGCTCTGCCTGACAGCGCCGCACGCATCATACGCAGTGGAGGAGGACCCGCAGTGGATCTAGGCGAGCTGTGTAGGAGCTTGAACCCTAGCAAGCCGATGGAGGAAGAGGAGGAGGAGGACCCGCAGTATTCGATGGAATACAGGGCGGCCAGAGCATTCGCCGCGGCCGTGAAGGCCAATCCGACGGGAAGCCAGCACATCACGTCATCCTTCGGTGGCGTATAGTGAGATCCACTTTTCTTTGCTCTTCCCTTCCTGTTCTCCATTCAATTGCGTTGCCAGGGTACTCCTAGGGTTAGTGTTCATATTGTTCTATCCTATCAGATGCAGTACAAGTGTCAGATGCTGTGATTTTGTTGTCATGTGCTCGAGGACATTATTTAGATTAGTTCAGATAATGTGCTTTGTTTGTCCTGTGCCCTAGGGTTGACATTTTTAGATTAGTTCTGATGCTGTGCTTTGTTTGTCCTGTGCCCTAGGGTTTATATTTGGTTATTAGTTTTATTAGTGTTTCATTAGTGCTTTATAATTGGTTAATTGAGTTATCCTCTTATCTGCATTATCAGCTTTATTTGTTTGTCCTGTCCTATGCACTAACATGAGTTGTTTCATTAGTGTTGTTCAGTTTTAATTAAGCACTTATACTGCTATGTATTTTATATTATTTGCAGTCTGGATGATGAGGTTTGGGAATTGAGGATGCATTTCCATGACAGAGACAACATTGAGAGATCTATGATGGTGTCAGACATAACATTTTACAACCTAGTAGCACTGATAGAAACAGAAGGTTATGGATTTAAAGATTACATGTACTATGTTAGGGATCCTGGGCTAGGGATAGAAGGAATGGAAGAAATAGATGATGATGACAAGCTTGAGGAAATTCTAGACAACATAGCATTGCAAAATCAGAAGATATTGAATGTGACAGTTGTTAGGGCCAGTTCTCCCAATGCTGCAAGTATAAACACCAACTCCAATGTTATTGAACAGCAAATCCCTCTAGAAGAAATTGGAGAGCCCAAACTGTATTAGATAGATGAAGAAGGAGTGATGTTCAGTGCACCAGATGTGCATGTAGCAGCAGCAAGTTCAGAAGCAACAGCAAGTTCAGAAGCAGCAGAAGTGGAGCCAATGCCCATACACACTACAAAAAAGACACATCCGTGACATTTTGGGCCGAACGAAAAAAATTTCTGTCATACATATGACACTTCTATGACGATAATTGTGACAAAACCCGGTATCATCATAGATGTGGTGGGATCCTACTTCTATGACAAAAATTCATGACATAAAATGGGCTTTTCGTCCTGGGCGGGCCGGAGACTCAGCTGCATGACATTCTTTGGGCCGTCCATGACGGAAAAAACCGTGGTAGAAGCGAGGGGGAGGAAAATTTTGGGGAGTTGCCGGTTACGGTGGGAGGTCGGGGGCCGAGCGATGCGCGTTTCTCTCGTACACGTACGCGCGTGTGTGTGAGGCGTTGGCTCTAACTAAACCCGAGCGAGGCGTTGGGCTCTAACTCAACCCGAGCGATTGCACTGCAGGCTATGCGTTACTGAACCCAAGCGATCGATCGATGGCTGTTAACTGAACCCGATGGAGCGATTCCTTCGCTACTGCTGCTAACTGAAGCCGATCGATTGGATGAACAGTGAGCGTTACGGGGGGGGTGGATGAATAGTGAGCGGTGGCGTTGCCTCTGGATGAACAAGACCCCGTGGTGTGGAGGGCTGGATGAACAGTAGACGGTGGAGGGGTGGCCATGGAGGGCTGGTTGAACAGGACCCCGTGGTGTGGAGGGCTGGATGAACAGTAGATGGTGGAGGGTTGGATGAACAGTAGACGGTGGAGGGGTGGTTGAATAGTAGCCGGTGGAGTAGCGCACGGTGGAGGCTGGATGAACAGGAGCCCGTGGAGGCTGGAGGAGGTCGACGGTGGAGATGAACAGTATCCCGTGGAGTCCCGTTTTGCAGTACGCCACACCCCTCCCGATGAACAGGACCCCTATTTCGACCGTAGGAGGTCCGTTTCGTCTGTTTTGCGGTAAGCCACACCCCTCCCGATCAACAAGACCCCCATTTCAACCGTAGGAGGTCCGTTTCATCCGTTTTGCGGTACGCCACACCCCTCCCGATCAATAGGACCCCCGTTTCGACCATAGGAGGTCTGTTTCCTCCGTTTTGCGGTACGCCACACCCCTCCCAATCAACAGGACCCCATTCCGAATGTAGGAGGTCCGTTTGCTCCGTTCTGCGGTACGCCAGGCCTCGTTTCCATCGCATGTTCCGTCCAAGCCATCCTGATGAACACGACCACGCATTCCGTTCTGACCTAGCCGGTTGGCTCCCACGCGTTTCGTTGCCTCCCGATGAACACGACGCATTCCATTGCCTCCCGATGAACATGACACATTCCGTTGCCTCCCCATGAACACGACACATTCCGTTGCCTCCCCATGAACACGACAACAATGTTGTTTCTCCGTTCCGACCCAGCCATGTACACGAGCCCTCGCCGTACATATGCGCGAGTAGGCGTTCGAGACCCCGCCCGTATGTACACATACGTGGCCGTATTTTCTTTCTTGCACCCTAGCCGCTGTACGTACATGTACATGCTACATGCGCGCCTCTACTATGACACGTGCGGGCCTCTACATCCACCAGTATATATGTACGTACACGTTCGCGACCAGAATGAAAATGCTACGTACGCTTCAACCAGGTGGGTCCCGACTGTCAGGCACTTCCTTGCCTGCGAAGATGTAGCTGGTGGGTCCCAGCAGTCAGGGGAGCGAATCGTTTTTTTTGCCCGGACGCACTTCCTTGCGTGCAAAGATGTAGCTGGTGGGTCCCAACAGTCAGGGGGGCGAATCATTTTTTTGCCCACGTGCACTTCCTTGCATGCGAAGGTGTAGCTGGTGGGTCCCAGCAGTCAGGGGGGAAACGTTTTTTTCACGAAATACGGTGGCCCGTCCGGTGGGTCCCCGCTGTCATGTGGAGGAATAATTATTTTGCACGTAATAAGGAGGCACTTCCTTGCTGCGGCCGTGGACCCAGCTGTTAGCCTCTCCACGCACAATACTCTTCCAATGGAAGTCGGTCGTTGACCACATTGAGCACGCTACGCCGAGAGCACCACGACGGTGGACGACGGCGAGGCCTAGGAAGGGGACGACATGGAGGCAGGGAAGACTCGGCAGTTGTTTCCCACGCGGAGGGGAGTACGACTGTACGAGGGTTTACTAGTTCGTCTGCCGTCGCCGGAGAATAACAACAGGTGTGGGTGAGTAGAGGGATGGCTAAGCCAGCGATGGGAGTACAGTGGGGCAGTGAGGCCTACGCGGCAGCACAGCCAGCCGTGGGGAGGAGGGAGCAGGCAGTCCCGCTAGCGCTTGTTTGAGCGGCTGGAGCAGGAAGACCAGAGATTGAAGAAGCACGACGGCCGTTGGATGGACATCCAACCGTCACTGCTTGTGCGTCAACCTTTTTTTTAGGAAAGCCTCAAATCTGTGGAAAACAACATACAACCCATCTGCCATTATTTCTAATAATTTACAGCCCATTTGCTAATTCTTAAGGTTTTTTTTGGATCCCATATTCTTTTTGTTAGCATTACAGCCCATATTGTGGCCACGGTTAAAAAATTATACGAAATTTTTCATATTTTGGTGCGGTCCGAACTGTTTTTAATCCCGAAATTTCGACTCACATTCAAACTGATTTTAAAAATAAATGTATATCAATATAAAATCCAACAAATTCTCCATGCACAATAATTAATGTAATTTAAAATCTTGAAATGAAAAAAAAATATTTGAAACTAATTGCCGGTTTGATGTGTTTTAAAAATGTACAACCCATTTCTCATTACTGATGGGCCATTTTCTCGGCCAGCCGAATGAAAGCTCTCCTTGTCTTGAAAGATTTACAGCCCAACAGGCCTGACAAAGCGACTTACTTGGCAAATCACAAATAAACTAGGCTGTGACCGTGGACCGAGCTGTCAGCCTCTCCACGTACAGTACTCTTCTGATGGAAGTCATTCCTTGACCACGTTGACCACGCCGCGCAGAGAGCACCACGGCGGTGGATGAGGACGTGGCATAGGAAGGGGACGACGTAGAGACAGGGAAGATGTGATAGTGGAAGCCCGCACGGAGAGGAGTACGAGGGTTCACTGGTTCGGTTGCGGTGTGAGGCTGCCGTCGCCGCAGGGCCTGGCCAGCGGTGGGAATAGTAGGGGGCGGTGAGGCCTCCACGGCAGCACAGCCGGCCACGGGAGGCAGGAGCATGCGGCACGATCGGCGCTGCTTTGGGTGGCTGGAGCAAGAAGACCAGAGGTTGAAGAAGCACTACGGCCGTTGGATGGACATCGTACGGTCACTAGAGCTAGAATCGTTCATATTGACTAAGTTGAGAAAGCCCTTCGTCCCCGTCAACTTAGTAGGCCCACAAGACAGCCTCCCACCAAGGTGGGTCCCAGCTAGCCGGGGGAGTATTCATTTTTTGTGCGTAATAAGGAGGCACTTCCGGTGGGTCCGAGATGACAGCGGGGGGAACGTTTTTTTTGCGAAATACGGTGGCCCGTCCGGTGGGTCCCAGCGGTCAGGGGGAAACAATTTTTTTCACAAAATACTAGTGGCCCGTCCGGTGGGTCCCCGCTGTCAGGTGGAGGAATAATTATTTTCCGCATAATTAGGAGGCACTTCCTTGTGGATGCCGTGGACCCAGCTGTCAGCCTCTCCACGTACAGTACTCTTCTGATGGAAGTCGGTCGTTGACCACATTGACCATGCCGCACCGAGAGCACCACGGCGGTGGACGACGGCGAGGCCTAGGAAGGGGATGACGTGGAGCCGGTCCACGGGAGGCAGGAGCAGGCGGTAGCACAACCGGCCACGGGAGGCAGGAGTAGGCGGCACGACCGGCGCTGCTTTGGGCGGCTGGAGCAAGAAGACCAGAGGTTGAAGAAGCACTATGGCCGTTGGATGGACATCATACGGTCACTGGAGTATTGACTAAGTTGAAAAAGCCCTCCGTCCCCATCAACTTAGTAGGCCCACAAGTCAGCCCAACAATATGGTGGGTCCCAGCTAGCAGGGGGGTATTCATTTTTTTGGGCGTAATAAGGAGGCACTTCCTTGTGTGCGAACATATAGCTGGTGGGTCCGACCTGTCAGCAGGGGGGGCGCTTTTTTCCCGAAATACAGAGGCCCTTCCTGTGGGTCCTAGCTGTCAGGTGGAGGAATCATTATTTTGCGCGTAATAAGGAGTCATTTCCTTGCATGCAGCCGTGGACCCAGCTGTCAGCCTCTCCACGTACAGTCCACTTCTGATGGATGTCGTTCATTGACCACATTGACCAGGCCGCGCCGAGAGCACCAGGGCGGTGAACGACGGCGAGGCCTAGGAAGGGAACGACACGGAGCCAGGGAATACTCGGCAGTTGTTTCCGACACGGAGGATTACGAGGGTTTACTGGTTCGTCTGCCGTCGCCGGAGAATAACAACATGTGTGGGTGAGTAGAGGGATGGCTAGGCCAGCGATGGGAGTACGATGGGGCCGTGAGGCTTGTGCGGCAGCATAGCCGACCGCTGGAGGAGGGAGCAGGCAGTCCCGCCGGCGCTTGTTTGAGCGGCTGGAGCATGAAGAGCAGAGATTGAAGAAGCACGACAGCCGTTGGATGGACATCCAATAGTCACTGCTCTCGTGTGTTGACTAAGTTGACAGGGCATTGCGTGTGTGTCAACATTTTTTTATGAAAGCATACGTGTCAACCTGTAGTAGGCGCACAAGTCAGCCTCAAATCTGTGGAAAACAGCATACAGCCCATGTGCCATTATTTCTAATATTGTACAGCCCATTTGCTAATTCTTAAGATTTTTTTGGAGCCCATCTTCTTTTTGTTAGCATTACACCTCATATTGTGGCCACGGTTAAAAAGTATATGATATTTTGCATATTTCGGTGCGGTCAACTGTTTTTAATCCAGAAATATCGATTCACATTCAAACTATTTTGAAAAATAATTTATATAAATATTAAATCCAAATAATTGTCCACGCAGAAAAATCAATGGAATTTAAGATCTTGTAATGAAAAAAAATTGAAACTAATTCCCGGTTTGATGTGTTTTAAAAATGTACAGGCCATTTCTGGGCAAACCGAATGAAACTCTCATCGTCTTGAAAGATTTGCAGCCCAGCAGGGCCGATAAAGCAAGTAGGCCTTGTTTGGGTATTTCTTTAAAAAAATAGAACTGGGCTAGCCATTTTCAGCAAGAAAAAAACACAACTGGGCTCATGATGTGGTAAACATAAATAAACCCTGGCTAGACGGGCCACAGCCCCCGCACAGCCCCGTTGTTACCCTAATCCGTCGCTAAAACTAGTATAAATAACAACTGCTTGTTCCTCAAAAAAAACTGCGCGACTTGCTGGGTCCCTGGTGTCAGCCGCTCGTAGTGTAATTCTCTCGTTTATTGACTACGTTGACAATGGCGTGAGCCCCAGATGTCCAACCATTAGGACTAGGAGGAACCATATTTTTGGGCTTGTACTATAGAGGCACTTGCTTGCGTACTGCCATGACGCTGGTGGGTCCCTACTGTCATCCTCTCCACGTACAGTCATCTCCTTGTTCCTCTCGGTTGTTGACGCCGTTGACAATGCAAGAGGGAGGCGCACCGCGCATGGCGAGCGAACCAAGGACACAAGGCGGAGGATGACAGCGAGGCCTCAGACGGAACAAACAGGAGCCGTTGAAGATGCGCCGGTCCAGTCGCAGGCGGAGGGGAGTATGAGGGTTGACTGGTTCAGGCACGGGTGCGTGTTGGGGCTGACATCGCCGGAGAATAACAGGACGTGTGGGGGAATAGAGGGAGGGACTGGCCAACGTTGGAGGGTACGTACGGTAGGGCGGCGGAGGCACAGCCAGCCATGGGAGGCGGGAGCAGGCGGAGCCGATGGGGTGGTTTGGTTTGAGCGGCTGGAGGAAGAAGACGACAAGAGATAGAAGATACACGACAGATGTTGGATGTCAATCCAACGGTTGGTAGGCAGAATTGTTTGTTGACTGGCTAGTAAGTCGACACCACCTTGGATAGGCTATTTCCTCGCGGGTCCCAAATGTCAGAATCCAAATCTGTCACGGTCATGCAGCCTTTCCTATGAAAATTTACAGCCCATTTGATGTGATAGTTCGAAATAAGTTTGTGGGTGCTAGTGGGGGCTAATCACTTGGCTTCTGTAATGCACAGTGAGCTCAAGCAGCCGGCATGAGTGATGCTATTTCCCTTGGTTGTGATTTGTTACAATATTTCACTCTAAAATAAACGAACGACAAGCCATTTGCCTTGTTTCAAAGAAAATATGACCGTCACAGCCGAGTTGAAAAGGGCATGAACATCTAACTCCAGCTTACAAACTGTATGAAAGCACGAGGGTTGATTGTTCATCAGGTTTACAAAAAAACCAGATTGAAAAGGGCAACAACATCTAACTCCAGCACTGTTTTCGGCAGTCACAGTCAAATGGATCGGTCAGGTCCATAGAATGAACATCCTGGGTCGTAAAATTTACTGGATTATGACCACAATATGTTGTAAATAGAAGCCCGAAATGTTCAGAAGCTCTTTTGCCCACCTGAAACTCCTTTTTTTGCTCTTCGACATACCCATCCGTCAAAACCATGCTGCTGATAAACTTAAGCCTGATGGACAATAGTAACCTCGCATTCAGCAGGAAGAATGTGACAAATCTTGTGTTTGCACGGTTGGCTACATATCGTTCTAGCGTTATTGTCTTCAATCGAATCTCATGAGAAGTGAGAAAATCCCGATGCTTACGAATCCACCGATTGGTTATAACTTTCTTACCCCGTCCTGTTGCCTAAATAGACATGAAGATTGAAAACAGTTAAGGTCTAAAAGAAGAGTGTCGAAAGAGCAACAGCTGAACGGTTAATTCTAGTACACTATATGCGGGCTTCCAATGTGCGTGAAATTATCACCTTTATATACAACTTCTCCAGACATGGAAAGCATTGCAGCAAGCCAATAATCTTGTTCAGATCAAAACTATTCATTTGGATATATAAGATCTTGACAGAATCCAGCACCATTGATAGGCCATCCATGGAGAAACTCTTCATTGAGCATAGAACATAATATTAGTACAAAATGTGTACTCCAAGATGATATATAAATTATGCGCAGAAATTTAAAATGCAGCTTATGGTTACAAGTGTAGATGATAATATAAAGTACCTGAAGAACTGTGGAGCCAAACACCATATTGAAATGAGCACAGAGATCATGTATTACACCCAAGGTCTCCAGTTTAGGCGCAGAGAGGACGGTTATTTGCAACGGTGAATAACTAGAATCAAGGATCAACCTTTGAAGTGAAGGGGCATCTTGGATGATGAGCTGCCTTCCGTCAAAAGAAATTCCAATTCTTACAAGGTTAGGCGACTTTATTTGGAGACAACCGATTCTAACTGTGAAAACAAGCACCAAGCACTCCAGCGCAGGGCAACTGGAGTGGATGATGCTGTGCAATGAGGCCTCCGATATACGAACCCGCACAAGTGAAAGTTTCTTGAGAAATGGGAGTCGAAGGTTTAGTACCAGATTGTCTGGTAGGTAGCACATGCAAAGGTGGCGGTGTGGAGAGAGGAGGAAAACCGCGAGATGGACATCGGTGCTGAGGGCACAAGTTCATGGCGTTCGGTATGTGGTATGTGATTTCCAGGGGAATAGTAGAACTCAAGCAGCTGTAGTTCTGTGAATTCAGGGGATTTCAGCCAGGCGTCCACCGTGCAGGGCATGGTATGCTTGCTCAGGTAGCATGACGGGATGCAGAGGCTTTGAACGGAGCCCTGGTGGGAGGAGATGATGGCTCTGGGGATTTCAAAATCATTGAAGAGAGATAGCTGACGACAGTCGAGATTAAGGGGCACGGCGCGCCATAGAGGGCGCCACCGAATTGAGAGGACTTGGGTGCGGCAGCAATCCTTGGTGGGGAGAAGCGAGATGATCTCCCCAAGGACGGCGTCCGGGAGATCGCTGATGCGGTCCACCCGAGATTCTACGGGTTCCTGGGATCCGGTGGGGGCGGGGTCGCCGCTTCTCCCTGCGCTGCCGGGTGCGGGATCTACAACAGGCGTCGCCGCTGGCGGGAGCCTCATCTTCTTGGCGCTGGGGTCAGCCGACTCCATTTTCCTCGAGGGCGTCGCGTCGCGCTCACGGATTTGAGTAGAGTAACGAATGACGAGCCTAGTTGTAGTGCGAGCGAAGAAGAAGGGGAGCTGGGGGTTTTCTGTAGGAGTGAGGAAGAAGGGGAGCTGGGGTTTTCTGTAGGAGTGAGGTGAGGAATTTGGGGGTACGAGTGGAGCGAGCTGACGTGAGGTGGGTGGGAGCGAGGAGGAAGAAGAGCACCCAGGTTTTTGGGGGGGGGTGTGCTGGGTGTGGGTAGCGCCTTTTGAATTGATTTTACTATTTACTAGTGTGGATTGGCTGTTTTGTCTTGGGCCCAGAGAAACAATTACTACTAGTACAGTGGAGACACTCTACAGCTACCCAGAAAAACAATTACTACTAGTACAGTGGAGACACTCTACCGCTTCTGGCTCCTCCTAGGTCATTGAAACGTCTCCCTCTAGTGAATGCCGTTATACTTTTGTTCACCGACATGCGGGCCATGCAGCGCGCGGACCCAAATGCCATCCACCAAACTAGAAGGCAGTATCACCCCGGTCGTAGCGTGGCAGTAACGAGCCATCATATCACAAAACCCCACCTCCCCGCAGTCTAAGTTTGATGGACGAAGCAACCATCATTTCACTCTTCACTGAATCCCCTTCTCCCTCACCGTCTTCAAGAAAGGCAACACTCGCATCTGCCACTTTTCTTCTCTCCCAACAAAGGGAAGGTAAGCGGATCCATGATGTTGGTATATTTTCGTTCAGAGAAAAAAAAGAACTTTTGCAAAGCAGTAACTGATCCTCACTCTCTTTTTTGTTTCATTGTCATTGCGATTGTGTTTTCCTTTCAGTGGTCTCCTAGTATTCGTCAGTTTCATGATGGACCAAGGAGAACTAGGCAAAGATCTGCCAATATTGGAGCAGACGCGGGAGGCTGATCCCCACGAGACAGAGAGCTCCAAGAAGATGGAGGCAACCACCGAGCCGACCCCAGATACGCTCACGGCCACTACTGAGATGGTCAACGCCCCATTTGAGGTTACAGCCCCCGTGGCACTGCAGGAGCAGTTTTCCCCCTTCGAGGATGTGTCCCCCCCCCCCCGCTGAGCTGCCCAAGGTGATTTCCTTCTTTGCCGATCTCGATTGTGGTTTTTCATCTAAGTATGTGGTGATTTTTTTAGAAAAGGAAGTATGTGGTGATTAATAATGCAAAATTTTATTAGCTTCGATGCCATGCTATACATAGTGGTTTAAATAACTTGTGTTTCTTATACTGAAAAGTAATTCATAATGTGTTTCTGTTTCAATTAGAGCCCTGATGCAGACAAGGATTGTGTGGTTGTGCATGTCACTCGCTATGAGGCGGACGACCTGAATATACGCACTGGGAAAACAGAGTTCTTAGGCTGTTGGATCCTGGAAGCCATTTGCGGTTATACCAATGAAGAGGTGTATTCCAGCCTCACTGTTGTCAGGCGTGTTGTCCAGGGTGTACTGAAGCACAAGAAGTTCAAAGCTACTCCTTCGTTTGTGAGGCATACTGTTCTTGTCAAGCTTACGCAGGAAGATGACGTGGCATGCCTCCACAAACAAGTTTATCAGTGGCAAGGCCACAAGGTTGTCTTCATGAAGGTTCACAGGATTGAGCTGCTGCGGGACGTCCTCGATGATGTTCATGGCAAGGTCCGTCTTGTGTCCAGCCCAAATTAGATCGAGGCATGAAATAGTTGCCCCAGCTAGTGTTTAATAGTAGTTTGGATTGTGTCTAATTATCCGAACCTTGCCTGTTATCGACCCCTCTGGGGCTAGTACTCTGTTTGAATCCGTCTATGGGAACTGCTGCTACTTTTGTGTGCCCGTGAATCATGTGAGAACCATCGTAATTGTTGCCGAAACAGATGCGTCCTCACTAGTTTTTTCATGAATATGGCATGGTAAGACATAAGTTGTCACGGTTTATCATACGAGCAGTGTGTGTTTTGATGAAATAGAGCACTCGTTCGAGAACCGTGCGCCGACGTATACATAAGTACTTGTAAACACTGTTGGTGCTACCCCACTTGTAAGCAGTTGTGCAAAACACGGCACATTGGCTCAGCTCGCTTCAACACTAGGCTATCGACCAGCTAACAATCAACAATCTGCTGTCTGACATATAAGCAACTATGTATCTTGTTACAGTGGTTCATGCAGTTAATTGAGGCCACAATGTAATAAATTCCAAACGTTCAACGCTAGTCCAGCGCTCATGTGGAACACTCACATTAAACTCGTCTTCATAAAAATCTTGAAAAGCATAAGTTAAGCAGTTTTATACATCTCAATGATTCATAGAACATAACAAACATATACTAGTTCACAGCAAAAGACAAAGTTGTGAGAAGGTTTACAAATCAGGAAAAAACAAGCAAGGCTTCTCTGAGCAAAGGGCCTCCCGGCAGGCTTAAATTTCCTGGAGTTCACTCTGGTTTTTTCTTGTTGCCACCATCCAGGGTTAGGTTCTCTCATTCCAGAATAACCAATTATAATTGTGGTCTCAGCTGGAATGCTGAACTGAACCATGCAGTGTACTGACCAGGTGAAATTCTTGTGCATTCCACTAAATTTAAGCACCGCTATTTGCAGAAATAAGCAGACCACAATGCCTCTTGTCCGCGCACCTGTCCAAAAAACCGCCGTGCAGCCGTGCCAGCTAGTCCTCGGTCCATGGATGAACTGGTAGAAAGTGCATTCCGGACTAGGATGCAGTTGTTTTTGCTCGTCCCTGCACTGCAATCAGGAAGTAAAACGTACGAATCAGCTTCTTTTAGATTGCGTTGGTCATTCTACCTTAGTTACTACCAATGTAGGGATACCTTGAAGACTGGAGGTTAGACGACGGCAACGAGGGATAGCCATCTCATTTTGCGCAGTTGTACTAAAACTGAGGTGTGTGCTTTTGATTGCGCGGATAGAAACGATACGGAGACAGACATCCCGAAACGATATGGAGACAGACATCCCTGTTTGCGCAAATACGAAATACGGTTATTTAAACAGTGACAGATATTACTACTTTCCCCCGTTTCCTCTTAGAACCAAGTCCTAGATTCATGCTACAGCTTTCCCACTTTCTTCCCTGTTTGAACCAACGCTTTGAGTTGACTGTATGAACTAGCTTTACTTCTAATAATAGTAGAAGTCTAGGTGGCTTTGGAACAGCGGACGGAAGTAGAAAAGGATCCACACGAAGGGGGAAGAGCTGGGGCAGTAGAGCAAGGCAGGTTTCGAAGGAATATATACCTGAGGGTCGTCGGCATGTGGCAAAGACGGCGTCGGGAGGCCGCATCTTGGCCACAATACCGCAGGGAGGAAGAAGGGGTCGGAGGCCCTCCCGAGCCGGCGCTCTCTCGGAGAGAACGGCACGGCCGCCGATCGGGACGCGCGGGCAGCCGTTGGTCTCCTCCCTCGCCGCCGACGACAGCGTGAACGATGCACCTACACCCCCTGCCCCGGTCGAGGTTGTCCGGCCGGATTTGTGACCAGCCGTGAGCTGAGAGAGAGAGTGTGGCCACCTATGTCTTGCTTAGATCTGGAGAGCATGAGAGAGTGAACGAGAGGAACCCTAGTAAAGCAAGCGCTAAGGCTCCTGCTTTTATATATAGTGGAGTGATTTTGTTGTACCGGCTTCAAAAAAATGCGCTCCTACGTGTACCCGCGAGTGGGTGTGAGAGAACTAGTGCGTGCGTGCACCGCTTCTCTTCGTGAGAGTACAATATATACTATGCCCAAAGAACGTTCGCCGCAAGAGTAATAATATAAGTGTGTGACGTGTGAGCTAAAATAAAATGTGCGCGCCGTCTTTTGTTTTTTATAAGTTCTGAGGGTAGGGTGTGAAGAGCACATATGTGCGTGACGTCTACCTGCAGATAGACGATGGGTGCCACGTGCGAGTCTGCGAGAGGACTCGGGAGAGTTGTGACTCGTGAGGGTGCGTGTGCGTGAGAGAGAGGGGGGCACGTATCAATGCAATGCATGTGTCCGTAAATCATTATCCGACAAACGTTCGCCACAAGCCTTTTCCTGACGAACGCCGTAAGAACCGTTAGATCGGCATCCGACAGTGTCAGTTTTGCCATGTCATTTAACAGAACAGCCACTCCTCCTACACACAAATCTTCCACGTGAGTGTTAGCAACTGCCGTATGCTCCCTCCGTTCCGAAATGCAGTGCATATAGCTTTATTGAAAATTAGAACCTCGCAAACTTTTACCGAGTTTTCGTGTACCAAATTGCACATGTAGAATACCCTGTATATATCATTTCATTCATCTTCGAGAGGTAACTATAAAGATGGGTGAGGAGTCTACAAAGAAAGACCATCGTATCACCCGCAGCAATTTCAACCATCCTTTAGTGTCGAGGAATATCATAGGAACTCTATATGATATGATTTTTATAGGATTTTTTTCCTTTAGAGCCAATTGGTTCATAGGAATAGATTCATATACTCTACATTTCAAAGGAAATAAACATGATATCATTTCTATAGCTTTAGAGCCACTTGGTTCATATGAATGGATTCCTATACTCCCTTAATTTCAAAGGAAAATAAACATTAGCGTATATTCAATAGAAAAGTTCCTATGATATGAACCAAATTACATCTCTTTACTAATCCCTCCTCATAGGAATTGAGATACATGTCATCTCTAGATTCAATAGAAAAGTTCCTATGATGTGAACCAAATGACATCTCTTTTCCAATCCCTACTCATAGGAATTGAGATCCTCCATGTCATCTCTTTCCCTACAACTTCCATGTATACATCTTCTATTCCTAAATAGATAGTACAACCCACTAGTAGCTTTTTTCCAAAACATGCAACTATGGCACAAGAACTATATAGTGTGCCAATAACTTTGAAAGATGGTCGCTGGATGAAGCTAACCCGACAGTGCAGAGATGGGCAAATCCGAGCACTACTGGCCGTTGGATATCATCAACATTCCACCAGATCTGCCACATGTACAATTTAGAAGACTCCATGGTTGAACTTAAGCATAATGCACAAACCTCAAAACACAAGCACTTCTCCTTTGTTCTAGAATCTTCTGTATCATAATTGATTATTTTTTCTAAATGAATTGCCATTATTTGTTTTTTACTTTATGATTTACAATGCACAACCCCATGAATCTTAACATTTTTATAAAACTAATTGATTTTGAATGAGATGAACTATAAGAACTAAACGAACATCTACATCATGCATATATGACTCAAAGCTTTACATGCTATAGTGTGTATTTATTCATAATTTGGTTTCGAAATCTCATGCGTTCAATACATGTGTACCTTACTAGTTTTGAGTAGAGTAGCAAATTTCACGCGGCCCCGGGTATATCAAAATGCAGGGCCCATGCATCATTGCCTTTCGGTCGAACCTACGTCCACAATTTTTTGTACGTGCTATATCTCCACTGGTCCCCGAACCCAAAATGCTGCCTCGTTCCCGTAAAACCAAGCGGCCCACACATATTTAAGGCGTCGACTCGAACCCGTTTACTACGACGTGGCCCCGCACGCCGTAGTACTCCTACAAACCCTACCGCCGCACTCATCATCGGTTTTCTTCAAGAGGACGAGGGAGAAGCCGATTTGTAGTGGAGGCGCTTTCAAAAAAAGGATCTGTAGTGGAGACCCCTACCCTAGGGTGCCCTAGGTAGCTGCCGCACGCATCATTGTTTTCTCTTTTCTTTATGCTCTTGCGCGCTAGAGTGAAATGATGGTTGCTTCGTCCGTCCAGCTTAATGCGGGAAAGGTGGGGCTTTGTGATTTGACCCCTCATCGCTCATTTTCTACTACTGCGGCGCTACGACCGGGGTGCCTCCAATTCCAACCGCTGCTCCGAACTGTAATTTGGTGCATCGCACGTGGAACAAGACGGTGGATGAGCCACATGTCTGCCAAAGGGGTCCTGTTAAGTGTGTCGCCATTTCGTGTGCGGACTGACCCTGCTTGAGTTGCTACGCCAACACGACAGGAGCAGCCTACCACTTGGTTTTGCTCCTTGGTGAATCCCGACTATATTGATCTAAAAAGATACGTGCTGAACTACCCTCTCCGTCTCGGTTTTTATTTGTAGGCGTCTCGGTTTATAGGGCCTGCACGTAGTTCTAGGTCATCCATTTGACTAACTAAATATGAGTTACTATGTCACAAAAAGTATATCATTGGATTCTTATTGGTTGATATGTGAAGAAACAAGAAACGAGGTAGAAGTTAATGCACCGCGCCTTAGTATTTTGGGATTATTTGGTTTTCGTAAGATGACTTACTCACCTAGACGGAGGGAGTAGTTGTATTTAAAAGTCGAGGGCGGGGCTTTTCCTGCGCGGTAGGCGGGGCAGTTCCGCCTAGTCGGTTCGACAGAGACGCGAGAAGACGAGGGAGTAGGCTGCTGCAAACGTAGGGCTGTGTGATTTGACAGCGAGTTACTGCTGGACAGGTGGGGCCCCGTGATTTGACTTGCCATTATCATTTTAACTGCGGCGCTACGACCGGCGTGAGTCTCCCGATTCCTGACCACCTCCATACAGGTGCCTCTCCCAATGCTCCACCATGTAGTAGTAGAGGCTGGCTCTTGCATGAGAGCCCACTTCTCCACTTTTTCCTTGCCTCTCTTTCCTCCACATATGCAAAAATGCCATGTAAAGCGCACTATTGTACTTACTTGCTCCTACAGGTGCTTAAGCTTGCCACATAGGCATAAAGTCTGATGTGGCAAGTTAATCAAGAAGAGAGAGTCTAGTTTGGTGACCCAAGGAAGAAACGGTGCTAAGCGCGTGTACCTAGGTGAAAAGACAATTTTGAGTCTATAGCTAATTAAATGAAGCAAACTTAGCAACACCATTTCATTGGAAGAGGTCACTCCTTGGCAAATGCAATAAATACTAGTACTCCCTGTGACCCATTATATAAGAACGTTTTTGACACTACACTAGTGTCAAAAACATTCTTATATTATGGGACGGAGGGAGTACGAAGAAAGAGATAGAGAGGAGTAAAAAATACACTTATAGACAACCTTGTTGTAGTATGAGTGACTAAGTGATGACTATGTATGACATGCCAACATCAGATAGCCTATCGCACCGTGTTAAATCTCCAAGGGCGTGACCACGCGAGCGACGCGACGGTCGTGGTAGGCGCGACCATGATACCAGCTGCTGGCAGCCCTTGGATCTGAGATCAAACGGTCGCATGCTAAGTTGCTGAAAATTTTGAGAATAACCCTCCAGGATAGGATATTCACCCATAGGTCTAGAATCACGCCATGCAACCGTTCGATCTCAGATCCAAGGGCTCTCGGAAGCCCGTATCATGGGAGAATGGAAAGCCACTACCCTGCCATTCGCACGTTGGCAGTTCGCTCCTACTCGTCCCCGCACGTCCTTCAATACTACGGCAGTTCGCTCCTAGTCATCCCGTCCATTCACATTACGGCAGTTCCACTAATCCTAACCCTCCTCCCAAATCCATGGCGTCCCAAATCTCCACGATCGGCGGTGAGTACAAGGTTAGAACCATCACCGGCGATGAGTTCGACGTCATCTACACCCGTACTTCCGTGCCCGTGAAAGGATGCCTTTCTCGCTTCAGACGCATGTTCGAAAACTCACGTGATGAGTGGGTCGCTGGGCTAGATGTTGAGTACACCACAGTCGTGGGACGAGAGAAGGATCTAAAGGACGAAGAGAGGAAGAAGCCCGCCGTGATCCAGGT
Organism: Triticum aestivum; assembly: GCF_018294505.1. Classification (NCBI taxonomy): domain Eukaryota; kingdom Viridiplantae; phylum Streptophyta; class Magnoliopsida; order Poales; family Poaceae; genus Triticum; species Triticum aestivum. The sequence continues at coordinate 761,472,760 of NC_057798.1, read as the reverse complement.
TTGCGTACATAACCTTTGCTTGGTCTACCACCTTTTTTAAAAATTTCAATTTTTGCTCCATGGCGCAAACCATCGATAGTACTACTGTACAAAAGTATACATTTTTTAAAAGGCTAGCATACTGTTCATCACATATATATATATAGCCAGTTAAATTCTCAACCAAGAATGACGTGCATGCCATGTAGTAAACCGATCCGGAGGAAGTATAGTAAAAATGAGGTGATTTTACCGAGCGATCGGCGGGGGAGCATGGCCTGTCATGCGGTCCCACATGTCATGATGTACCAAGGCGATGCGCGTGTCCCTCTTGAGGCAGAAGCAATACTAGTACGTGGTTTGAGATGATGTCGAACCGAAGTGTGAAATAATGGTTGCTTCGTCCGTCTGGGAAGGTGCGGCATTGTGATTTGACGTCTCATTGCTCATTACTACTACTGGGCCGCTACGAGTGGGGTGCGTCCCCCCTGCTGTTCTGCACTATTATTTGGTGCTTGACACGTCGACCCGGTTGCTATATGTCCCACATGTCGGCGACAAGAAGTACAGAATTCATGAAAGGGAGCGTCGACGAAGGAGTATACTACATAATTCATGAAAGGGAGCGACTTAGTTTTGGAAAAATCTGTTTTTACGGAGTACGTACCCACTAGGGTTTATAGGGCTCATCTAAAAAACATTCGTTTTTCCGTTTGATAAGTCTCAATTCTACTATACTAGTAGTAGTACCATTACATGTTGGATTTCGAGGTGCGTTAGATCACCCGACGCAAGCAATGTCAAGAGGAAACTAACCAATGCATGTACAAGTTCATGGAAATTTAGTGGTCATTCATGCATTCGTTCTAATTAATGCATCGGTAAACATAACTTCTTGAGAAAAATGAGCATACTATGCAAACTATGAAATTAATTCGACCACTCACCGTCTACCTTGGTTGGAGAGATTTTGAAATTGAGCCATAAACTGGAAAGGCTCGATTACTATTTGTGGCCTTGTATAGATGCAAAATGTATTTTTTTATAGTGGCCTTGTATAAGTAAATGGAGGGAGTACTAACCAAAGTACGTACGTAGTAGGGACGAGGAGTAAATGGAGGGAGTAGTAAAATTTTCTCCTCGTGCTGCGAGCCACCGCGCGCGTGGGTGAGGGAGCGGGCGTAAAGGTGTACAGTAGTAGTAAGCTTCACCTCATCCTGCGAGCCACCGCGCCCGTGGGCGGGGGAGACGGTGTACTAAGCAAGTTTCTCCTTGTTCTGCGAGTTGATGGGACACATCAAAAGTACTCCAGTGTATAGAGCCTTGCCTCTAAGGTAGGCCCCACATGGTTCGCCTCTTTTTTTAATTTAACATAACGCGTCAAGTCGCAATTTGTTTGTTCACCCGTGGTAGACGATCCTCCCTCCACCAAGTGGACAACCAGTACACGTGCCAAATTACCACGTGGGCTGCCTTTTTCATACAGAAATGAGCTCCACTGTGTACCCGCACGGGTGTGGTTGGGAAAGAGACGGGAGTATGTGCGTCGTGCGTGCACCTCTTCTCTTCGTGCACGTCCCCCACCTACGTGGGTGTGTGAGAGAGAGATACAAACCTAGACATAATGCACCGTCCATCCCCATGCCTCCACCCAGTCCGACCACCAGTCACCACCACATCACCACACCCCACTCCTCCTCACCTTATCTCTCATATTTATCCCTCCATTTTTATATACAAGGGGCCGCTATCAAAATTACAATTTGTAGATATACAAGGCCACTAACACTAATTGATGCAATATTAATGGTGTTTGCCTCGTGGTACTAGCAAAGGAGGACATTAATTATCCCTTGCATGCATGCGGGAGTTTGTAAAAAAATGCATCTTGATGTTCCGTGCAATGCACGGGCATCTTGCTAGTCCATGAAAACAACACATGGCAAAATTCCACGGTGAACGAGGGATTTGAATCTGTTGGGAGGGGCTGTTTGGATCTTGCCCGGGGTAGCCAAAATATTGGCGACCCTTTTGTCCACCGGTGCCTTTGCCACCGATGAACGAGGAATGGCTCGGGTGCTCATGCTATCATGCATCCTCCAGCGCGCACTTTGGAGACGAGCTCGCATGAGCTGTGTTTTTTTGTCCCACAACGCCGCCCGAGCCGCCCGCAGACTGACCGACGACCTGCAAATTATGCCATCCAACCGTAGCCGCACACATTATGACAACAACTCAACCAACCGGACGAAATTCACGCAAACACGTAGACAAACTGTGTTGGGGAACGTTGCAGAAAATAAAAAATTTCCTATGGTTTCACCAAGATCCATCTATGAGTTCATCTAAGAAACGAGTGATAGGAGTGCATCTACATACCTTTGTAGATCGCGAGCGTAAGCGTTCAAGAGAACGGGGATGATGGAGTCGTACTCGCCGTGATCCAAATCACTGATGACCAAGTGCCGAACGGACAGCACCTCCGCGTTCAACACACGTACGGAGCGGATGACGTCTCCTCCTTCTTAATCCAGCAAGCGGGAAGGAGAGGTTGATGAAGATCCAGCAGCACGACGGCGTGGTGGTGGATGCAGCAGGACTCCGGCAGGGCTTCGCCAAGCTACTTCGGGAGGAGGAAGAGGTGTAGCAGGGGAGGGAGGCGCCAAGACTCAGGGTGCGGCTGCCCTCCCTCCCCCCCTCCTTTATATAGGCCCCCAGGGGGGCGCCGGCCCTGGAGATGGGAATCTCCCAAGGGGGCGGCGGCCAGGGGGGGTGGAGTGCCCCCCAAGGCAAGTGGTGCGCCCCCCAAGGCAAGTGGTGCGCCCCCCACCCTAGGGTTTCCAACCCTAGGTGCAGGGGGGCCCAAGGGGGGGCGCACCAGCCCACTAGGGGCTGGTTCCCCTCCCACTGCAGCCCACGGGGCCCTCCGGGATAGGTGGCCCCACCCGGTGGACCCCCGGGACCCTTCCGGTGGTCCCGGTACAATACCGGATGACCCTGAAACTTTCCCGATGGCCGAAACAACACTTCCTATATATAATTCTTTACCTCCGGACCATTCCGGAACTCCTCGTGACGTACGAGATCTCATCCGGGACTCCGAACAACTTTTGGTTTGCTGCATACTTATATTCATACAACCCTAGCGTCACCGAACCTTAAGTGTGTAGACCCTATGGGTTCGGGAGATACGCAGACATGACCGAGACGGCTCTCCGGTCAATAACCAATAGCGGGATCTGGATACCCATGTTGGCTCCCACATGCTCCTCGATGATCTCATCGGATGAACCACGATGTCGAGGATTCAATCAACCCCGTATACAATTCCCTTTGTCAATCGGTATGTTACTTGCCCGACATTCGATCGTCGGTATCCCAATACCTCGTTCAATCTCGTTGCCGGCAAGTCACTTTACTCGTACCGTAATGCATGATCCCGTGATCAGACACTTGGTCACTTTGAGCTCATTATGATGATGCACTACCGAGTGGGCCCAGTGATACCTCTCCGTAATACGGAGTGACAAATTCTAGTCTCGATCCGTGTCAACCCAACAAACACTTTCAGAGATACCTGTAGTGCACCTTTATAGTCACCCAGTTATGTTGTGACGTTTGGTACACCCAAAGCACTCCTACGGTATCCGGGAGTTACACGATCTCATGGTCTAAGGAAAAGATACTTGACATTGGAAAAGCTCTAGCAAAATGAACTACACGATCTTGTGCTATGCTTAGGATTGGGTCTTGTCCATCACATCATTCTCCTAATGATGTGATCCCGTTATCAACGACATCTAATGTCCATAGTCAGGAAACCATGACTATCTGTTGATCAACGAGCTAGTCAACTAGAGGCTTACTAGGGACGTATTATGGTCTATGTATTCACACGTGTATTACGATTTCCGGATAATACAATTATAGCATGAATAAAGACAATTATCATGAACAAGGAAATATAATAATAATCCTTTTATTATTGCCTCTAGGGCATATTTCCAACAGTCTCCCACTTGCACTAGAGTCAATAATCTAGTTACATTGTGATGAATCGAACACCCATAGAGTTCTGGTGTTGATCATGTTTTGCTCGCGAAAGAGGTTTAGTCAACGGATCTGCGACATTCAGATCGTATGTACTTTGCAAATATCTATGTCTCCATCTTGAACATTTTCACGGATGGAGTTGAAACGACGCTTGATGTGCCTGGTCTTCTTGTGAAACCTGGGCTCCTTGGCAAGGGCAATAGCTCCAGTGTTGTCACAGAAGAGTTTGATCGGCCCCGATGCATTGGGTATGACTCCTAGGTCGGTGATGAACTCCTTCACCCAAATTGCTTCATGCGCTGCCTCCGAGGCTGCCATGTACTCCGCTTCACATGTAGATCCCGCCACGACGCTCTGCTTGCAGCTGCACCAGCTTACTGCTCCACCATTCAACATATACACGTATCCGGTTTGTGACTTAGAGTCATCCAGATCTGTGTCGAAGCTAGCGTCGACGTAACCCTTTACGGCGAGCTCTTCGTCACCTCCATAAACGAGAAACATGTCCTTTGTCCTTTTCAGGTACTTCAGGATATTCTTGACCGCTGTCTAGTGTTCCTTGCCGGGATTACTTTGGTACCTTCCTACCAAACTTACGGCAAGGTTTACATCAGGTCTGGTACACAGCATGGCATACATAATAGATCCTATGTCTGAAGCATAGGGGATGACGCTCATCTCTTCTTTATCTTTTGCCGTGGTCGGGCATTGAGCCGAGCTCAATCTCACACCTTGCAATACAGGCAAGAACCCTTTCTTGGACTGATCCATTTTGAACTTCTTCAAAATCTTATCAAGGTATGTGCTTTGTGAAAGACCTATGAGGCGTCTCGATCTATCCCTATAGATCTTGATGCCTAATATGTAAGCAGCTTCTCCAAGGTCCTTCATTGAAAAACACTTATTCAAGTAGGCCTTAATGCTGTACAAAAGTTCTATATCATTTCCCATCAAGAGTATGTCATCTACATATAATATGAGAAATGCTACAGAGCTCCCACTCACTTTCTTGTAAACGCAGGCTTCTCCATAAGTCTGCATAAACCCAAACGCTTTGATCATCTCATCAAAGCGAATGTTCCAACTCCGAGATGCTTGCACCAGCCCATAAATGGATCGCTGGAGCTTGCATACCTTGTTAGCATTCTTAGGATCGACAAAACCCTCCGGCTGCATCATATACAGTTCTTCCTTAAGATGTCCGTTAAGGAATGCCGTTTTGACGTCCATCTGCCATATCTCATAATCATAGTATGCGGCAATTGCTAACATGATTCGGGCGGACTTCAGCTTCGCTACGGGAGAGAATGTCTCATCGTAGTCAACCCCTTGAACTTGTCGATAACCCTTAGCGACAAGTCGAGCTTTATAGATGGTAATATTACCATCCGCTTCCGTCTTCTTCTTAAAGATCCATTTGTTTTCTATCGCTCGCCGATCATCGGGCAAGTCTGTCAAAGTCCATACTTTGTTTTCATACATGGATTCTATCTCGGATTGCATGGCTTCAAGCCATTTGTTGGAATCTGGGCCCGCCATCGCTTCTTCATAGTTCGAAGGTTCACCGTTGTCTAACAACACGATTTCCAAGACAGGGTTGCCATACCACTCTGGTGTGGAACGTGTCCTTGTGGACCTACGAGGTTCAGTAGCAACTTGATCTGAAGTACCTTGATCATCATCATTAATTTCCTCTCCAGTTGGTGTAGGCACCACAGGAACATTTTCCTGAGTTGCACTACTTTCCGGTTCAAGAGGTAGTACTTCATCGAGTTCTACTTTCCTCCCACTTACTTCTTTCGAGAGAAACTCTTTTTCCAGAAAGGATCCGTTCTTGGCAACAAAGATCTTGCCCTTGGATCTTAAGTAGAAGGTATACCCAATGGTTTCCTTAGGGTATCCTATGAAGACGCATTTTTCCGACTTGGGTTCGAGCTTTTCAGGTTGAAGTTTCTTGACATAAGCATCACATCCCCAAACTTTTAGAAACGACAGCTTAGGTTTCTTCCCAAACCATAATTCATACGGTGTCATCTCAATGGATTTAGACGGTGCCCTATTTAAAGTGAATGTAGCTGTCTCTAGAGCGTATCCCCAAAATGATAGCGGTAAATCGGTAAGAGACATCATAGACCGAACCATATCCAATAGAGTGCGATTACGACGTTCGGACACACCGTTACGATGAGGTGTTCCAGGCGGCGTGAGTTGTGAAACGATTCCACATTTCCTTAAGTTGTACCAAATTCGTGACTCAAGTATTCTCCTCCATGATCTGATCGTAGGAACTTTATCTTTCGGTCACGTTGATTCTCTACCTCATTCTGAAATTCCTTGAACTTTTCAAAGGTCTCAGACTTGTGTTTCATTAAGTAGACATACCCATATCTACTCAAGTCATCAGTGAGAGTGAGAACATAATGATATCCTCTGCGAGCCTCAACGCTCATTGGACCACACACATCAGTATGTATGATTTCCAATAAGTTGGTTGCTCGCTCCATTGTTCCGGAGAACGGAGTCTTGGTCATTTTTCCCATGAGGCATGGTTCGCATGTGTCAAATAATTCATAATCGAGAGACTCTAAAAGTCCATCAGCATGGAGCTTCTTCATGCGCTTGACACCAATGTGACCAAGGAGGCAGTGCCACAAGTATGTGGGACTATCGTTATCAACTTTACGTCTTTTGGTATTCACACTATGGATATGTGTAACATTACGTTCGAGATTCATTAAGAATAAACCATTGACCATCGGGGCATGACCATAAAACATATCTCTCATATAAATAGAACAACCATTATTCTCGGATTTAAATGAGTAGCCATCTCGTATTAAACGAGATCCAGATACAATGTTCATGCTCAAACTTGGCACTAAATAACAATTATTGAGGTTCAAAACTAATCCCGTAGGTAAATGTAGAGGTAGCGTGCCGACGGCGATCACATCGACCTTGGAACCATTCCCGACGCGCATCGTCACCTCATCCTTCGCCAGTCTCCGCTTATTCCGCAGCTCCTCCTGTGAGTTACAAATATGAGCAACGGCACCGGTATCAAATACCCAGGAGTTACTACGAGTACTGGTAAGGTACACATCAATTACATGTATATCAAATATACCTTTAGTGTTGCCGGCCTTCTTGTCCGCTAAGTATTTGGGGCAGTTCCGCTTCCAGTGACCCTTCCCTTTGCAATAAAAGCACTCAGTCTCAGGCTTGGGTCCATTCTTTGACTTCTTCCCGGCAACTGGCTTACCGGGCGCGGCAACATCTTTGCCGTCCTTCTTGAAGTTCTTCTTACCCTTGCCCTTCTTGAACTTAGTGGTCTTATTGACCATCAACACTTGATGTTCTTTCTTGATTTCAACCTCTGCTGACTTCAGCATTGAAAATACTTCAGGAATGGTCTTCACCATCCCCTGCATATTGTAGTTCATCACAAAGCTCTTGTAGCTTGGTGGGAGCAACTGAAGGATTCTGTCAATGACCGCCTCGTCCGGGAGGTTGATCTCCAGCTGGGACAGGCGGTTGTGCAACCCAGACATTTTGAGTATGTGCTCACTGACAGAACTGTTTTCCTCCATCTTACAACTATAGAACTTGTCGGAGACTTCATATCTCTCGACCCGGGCATGAGCTTGAAAAACCATTTTCAGCTCCTCGAACATCTCATATGCTCCGTGTTGCTCAAAACGCTTTTGGAGCCCCGGTTCTAAGCTGTAAAGCATGCCACACTGAACGAGGGAGTAATCATCAGCACGTGACTGCCAAGCGTTCATAACGTCTTGGTTCTCTGGGATGGGTGCTTCACCTAGCGGTCCTTCTAGGACATATGCTTTCTTGGCTGCTATGAGGATGATCCTCAGGTTCCGGACCCAGTCCGAATAGTTGCTGCCATCATCTTTCAGCTTGGTTTTCTCTAGGAACGCGTTGAAGTTCATGTTGACATGAGCGTTGGCCATTTGATCTACAAGACATATTTGCAAAGGTTTTAGACTAAGTTCATGATAATTAAGTTCATCTAATCAAATTATTTAATGAACTCCCACTTAGATTGACATCCCTCTAGTCATCTAAGTGTTACACGATCCGAGTCGACTAGGCCGTGTCCGATCATCACGTGAGACGGACTAGTCATCATCGGTGAACATCTCCATGTTGATCGTATCTTCCATACGACTCATGTTCGACCTTTCGGTCTCTGTGTTCCGAGGCCATGTCTGTACATGCTAGGCTCGTCAAGTTAACCCTAAGTGTTTTGCATGTGTAAAACTGTCTTACACCCGTTGTATGTGAACGTAAGGATCTATCACACCCGATCATCACGTGGTGCTTCGAAACGACGAACTTTAGCAACGGTGCACAGTTAGGGGGAACACTTTCTTCAAATTATTATAAGGGATCATCTTATTTACTACCACTGTTCTAAGTAAACAAGATGCATAAAACATAATAAACATCACATGCAATTATATAAAGTAGTGACATGATATGGCCACTATCGTATAGCTCCTTCGATCTGCATCTTTGGGGCTCCATGATCATCTTCGTCACCGGCATGATACCATGATGTCCATCATCATTATCTCCATCATCGTGCCTCCATGAAGTTGCTCGCCAACTATTACTTCTACTACTTATAGCTAACGGTTTAGCAATAAAGTGAAGTAATTACATGGCGTTAAATCATTGACACGCAGGTCATAAAATATTTAAGACAACTCCTATGGCTCCTGCCGGTTGTCATACTCATCGACATGCAAGTCGTGATTCCTATTACAAGAACATGATCTCATAATCACAATATATCATTCATCATTCATCACAACTTCTGGCCATATCACATCACATGACAATTGCTGCAAAAACAAGTTAGACGTCCTCTAATTGTTGTTGCATCTTTTACGTGGCTGCAATTGGGTTCTACCAAGAACGTTTTCTTACCTACGAATAACCACAACGTGATTTTTGTCAACTTCTATTTACCCTTCATAAGGACCCTTTTCATCGAATCCGCTCCAACTAAAGTAGGAGAGACAGACACCCGCTAGCCACCTTATGCAACTAGTGCATGTCAGTCGGTGGAACCTGTCTCACGTAAGCGTACGTGTAAGGTCGGTCCGGGCCGCTTCATCCCACAATACCGCTGAAGCAAGAAAAGACTAGTAGTGGCAATCAAGTTAACAAGATCTACGCCCACAACAGATTGTGTTCTACTCGTGCAATAGAGAACTACGCATAGACCTAGCTCATGATGCCACTGTTGGGGAACACTGCAGAAAATAAATTTTTTCCTACGGTTTCACCAAGATCCATCTATGAGTTCATCTAAGCAACGAGTGATAGGAGTGCATCTACATACCTTTGTAGATCGCGAGCGGAAGCGTTCAAGAGAACGGGGATGATGTAGTCGTACTCGCCGTGATCCAAATCACCGATGACCAAGTGCTGAACTTACAGCACCTCCGCGTTCAACACACGTACGGAGCGGATGACGTCTCCTCCTTCTTGATCCAGCAAGGGTGAAGGAGAGGTTGATGAAGATCCAGCAGCACGACGGCGTGGTGGTGGATGCAGCAGGACTCTGGCAGGGCTTCGCCAAGCTACTTCGGGAGGAGGAAGAGGTGTAGCAGGGGAGGGAGGCGCCAAGACTCAGGGTGCGGCTGCCCTCCCTCCCCCCACCATTATATAGGCCCCCAGGGGGCGCCGGCCCTGGAGATGGGAATCTCCCAAGGGGGCGGCGGCCAGGGGGGGTGGAGTGCCCCCCAAGGCAAGTGGTGCGCCCCCACCCTAGGGTTTCCAACCCTAGGCGCAGGGGGGCCCAGGGGGGCGCACCAGCCCACTAGGGGCTGGTTCCCCTCCCACTTCAGCCCACGGGGCCCTCCGAGATAGGTGGCCCCACCCGGTGGACCCCCGGGACCCTTCCGGTGGTCCCGGTACAATACCGGATGACCCCGAAACTTTCCCGATGGCCGAAACAGCACTTCCTATATATAATTCTTTACCTCCGGACCATTCCGGAACTCCTCGCGACTTACGGGATCTCATCCGAGACTCCGAACAACTTTCGGTTTGCTGCATACTTATATTCATACAACCCTAGCGTCACCGAACCTTAGTGTGTAGACCCTACGGGTTCGGGAGACACGCAGACATGACCGAGACGGCTCTCCGGTCAATAACCAATAGCGGGATCTGGATACCCATGTTGGCTCCCACATGCTCCTCGATGATCTCATCGGATGAACCACGATGTCGAGGATTCAATCAACCCCGTATACAATTCCCTTTGTCAATCGGTATGTTACTTGCCCGAGATTCAATCGTCGGTATCCCAATACCTCGTTCAATCTCGTTGCCGGCAAGTCACTTTACTCGTACCGTAATGCATGATCCCGTGACCAGACACTTGGTCACTTTGAGCTCATTATGATGATGCACTACCGAGTGGGCCCAGTGATACCTCTCCGTAATACGGAGTGACAAATTCCAGTCTCGATCCGTGTCAACCCAACAAACACTTTCGGAGATACCTGTAGTGCACCTTTATAGTCACCCAGTTACGTTGTGACGTTTGGTACACCCAAAGCACTCCTACGGTATCCGGGAGTTACACGATCTCATGGTCTAAGGAAAAGATACTTGACATTGGAAAAGCTCTAGCAAAACGAACTACACGATCTCGTGCTATGCTTAGGATTGGGTCTTGTCCATCACATCATTCTCCTAATGATGTGATCCCGTTATCAACGACATCTAATGTCCATAGTCACGAAACCATGACTATCTGTTGATCAACGAGCTAGTCAACTAGAGCTTCACTAGGGACATATTGTGGTCTATGTATTCACACGTGTATTACGATTTCCGGATAATACAATTATAGCATGAATAAAGACAATTATCATGAACAAGGAAATATAATAATAATCCTTTTATTATTGCCTCTAGGGCATATTTCCAACAAACTGATATTCATATAAAATAATGACGGAAATCATATAAAATACCGGGTTTTTCCACACAAACATGACGGATTTTCATTACATTCAAATGAAATACGGCGGTGCACTTCTAGAACAAACACATGTATATTATACTGCCAAATTATGGTCGCCACGCTGATCGATTTGTGTCTCCCTCATGCTCCCGACGCACGCAAATTACGATCACCGCAGACTGAAGCCGGAGAAATCCAAACCAAACTGATTTCATAAAAAAGACGGAATCATATAAATACCGGATTTTCATACAAACATGATGGATTTATACATTCAACTAGTGATCGATTTGTGCAGTCCGCAGACGATCCCGGACTGCGGAGCCCGGATTGCTAGCGCAAAGATGCTCGCATCCTATGCCCATTCATTGCTGGTGCCGAAGATGATGGTGGCCGGCACCGATTCGAGTTCATCACCGGCCACTACTTCGCCATGGCCGGCACCGGCTCGAGTTCATCCTAACATTCCCCTCTTCCGTGGGGCCCATGCAGGGTCGACGAAGGTCCTCGCAATAAAAGGATCCGGCAAGACACCTGCTGTGTACGCCGGTGTCGCCTCCGTGATGGCCTTCATGGGACCCAAGCGGCGGCGGCCTCCCGTGTTCTACTTCTCCTCGATGATGGCGGCGGACGTGGAGGCGCTGGCCACCGACTCGTCGCTCTTCCGCGCACCGGGATTCTGTCGCTACTTGCATGGCGCGGCCGCGCATGGGAGTCTCGGCCACAGAAACGGGAGACGCAGTACGAGGCGGCGGCGTGGACGGCAGCAACGACGCCCGTGCGCCGCTCCTCGTCGAGCTGGCCTGGAGCGGTGAGTTGCTGAATGGCGCGCCGGCTTGGGGCGGCAACTGGCTCCGTCGGGCGAGGGAAGGGAGGTGGATCAGCGAGCTGCATAGCTCGTATCCGGCGGGCTACCCAGACGGCTTTGATGCGGAATAGCTACTCTTCGTAAGCCATTGTAAGAGTGGACAAAATGGTGGAGGAGATAGGGGAGCGGCGGAGGTGTGCGATTCTTGGCCGGCGTTTGGCCTCGTTTAAATAGGAGATTAAATAGACGGCAGATGGGAGGAGCTCAGGAGGTGTTGCGTTTAACGCCGGCCCGGTCATGAACGGACGTGTGTCCAGAGTGGGTTTCTCGGCTTCCACATGGGCGGGTTTCATGGAGGCGATTGAATGTGGCACGGAGGCATGTTCAGTCGGGCGTGCCGCGAGTGGCGCCCTCGACTCTGACCTAGGACACCGCACCGTTCTTCCACTGACGTGTGGGCTCCTTGGGTGCATGGCCTGCATGTCAGTGACCCAACGCAGGTAGCCCACAGCAGAGGAACCTTTGGTGGGCCAGGGCGGTCAGAAGTGGGCATTTCATAAACCGATGATTGTTCATTGAGTGTGACGTCATCTTTTTCATGTAGTTAAGCCTACTATGTTGATAGCCCGTTCGATACGTTGTGATTCATAAAGACCGCTGCAAACATCAATGTTCTGCTTATCACAGATAAGATTGATTAATACCCATAACAATCCATGCCTTAACAAAGGGTGCATGCACGTATAGGTTGAGTGTGTGTCTTGCGTCATGTGCTCTGTGCATGCAGGCGTGTGAGTGTTGTGTGTGTGCAAGGGTACGTTTCAGTGTTGCATGCATGGGTGCGTACGTGCGTGTGTTCATGAGTGCATGTGTACGTGTCAGTGTTGCACGCCAGCATGCGTGCGTGTGTACGTTATGTGTACGTGTCAGTGTTGTATGCCTACATGCGTGCGTGTCTTGCATGCGTGCATGTGTACGTGCGGGGTGAGGCTACACATCAGTCGACTGACTTTTTCATCTCTGGTCATTAGATTTTCCAGCCGTTGGATATGAAATCAAGGGCCTCCAGTTTATCATCAAACTCCACCCCCCTGAGCCGCCAGCCACCACCGGCCGAACTGCCAGCCCCCGCCGCCTGCGGCCGGCCCGCCCTCCCCGAAACCACTCCCCACCGCCGGTTCGCCGCCGCACCGGCCATCCCTCTAGCCCCCCCCCCCCCCGCGCTGAGCTTTTTCTCGGGGATCCCCACCCCACCGCCCAATGAACGCCCCCCAACTGCCGGTGACTGCCAACCAGAGGTCTCACGACTTCGAATACCCACCGACCACTAATTTATTACCATTTCTGTCCTTCCTATACGCGCTGACAGGTGGGCCCTATGGTAATGTGCGCTGCTGAATGTGGACCGTTTGACTGGTCAATTGATCGTGTTATCAACAAATTACGGAGCTGTATGGTGAGCCAGTGACCGTATGATCACCATAAAATGTACTCCTATTTTATTAACACAGTACAGACCCAAACTACCATTTCTTTCTTTCATATACGGGCTGACAGGTGGGCCCCACGGTTACGCGCCCTGATGGTGCAACACTAGTTGCGCCGCGTGGAATTTTGACTGGTCAATTTATTGTGTCATCAACAAAATACAGAGTTGTACGGGTGAGCTAGTGACAGTATAATCATGACATGTATTTGTTTAACACGGTACAGACGCAAGGTCTCATATATACGCGCAAGCACTCACCGCTATAAGCGCACACACGCGAACCCTACACCTATGAGCACCTTCGAGAGAGTGGGCCAGCATATATGATCTTGAAATTTTACGAAGTCACCATAGGTGCCTCGTAGTCGAGTGGAACGTCTCCTCCCACTGAACGTACATCGCCGGAAAATACTGAAATTAACACAAGATAAATGCGAGCACCGGGACTTTAACCTTGGTGGGCTCGAGAAACCACTGTCCTCTAACCATCCAACCACATGTTGGTTAGCACGACAAAATGTATGTGGTGACCGTGATGAGCTTATTCTGAAGTCCAGTGACCATATCGTGCTTTCGCTTCAAATACAATGACCGTAAGTGTCGTCAACAAAATACGGAGCACGCATCAAATGCAAAGTCTGTCAGTGTCATCAACAAAATATGGAGACGTATCGTGAGCTAGATACCGTTGTACTATTGTATATGCTTATTTTCTTAGTGGCCGATTGAGTGTGTGGTGTGGTGGGCACATCATTTCTAGTTGTGGTGGGTCAACATGAAGACTCATGGGTCGGTTCCATCCTGCGCCACATATAGGTTGGACCGAACGTGTTATACGGAGACCCATGTGGAGGACTCAGCGTACAACACGAAGCTACTAGAGTCGCGGAGGACTCTATCCCCACTGGTGATAAGCCGACTATATATGATTTGTAACCCTAGGCCCTTAGTATGTTATACAAGCTTGGGGGCTAGTTTGTCAATAGTATACACACACGCACAATGCCTGGTATTCACGTGTACTTCGTACACACCCCTATCACTAATATACAGTACCAGGAGTAGGCTCTTTCTTCAACTGCAAGAGTCCGATCCGAACTAGGGTAAAACTTTGCCTTGTATTACCATCCAGCCTAACAACCAGGAATATCCTACCGAATGATATGATGAAATCATATCTGCCAACTACTATTAGAGAGGTGTGTCGGGGGGGGCAATATGTGCGAGAGAGGCCTAAATATAATGTGCGTGCGGGAGACATGTAGGCACATATATGTGCGTATAGAGGGCTAGTAGAGACCGTGCATGTGTATATATGCATGTGAGAGAAATACTGTTTTCCAATTGAGATTAGTGAAAAGAGTGGTACATAGTAGTCAGAAAGAGAGAGAGAAACAGAGAGAGCATGTGCGTGAGACACCCCGACACCCTGAGAGAGATTGTGAGCATGTGTGAAAGAGAAATGCCGATGCATATAAAGTGTGTGCACTTATGCGTTAGATAGAGAGAGATATAACGCGTTTGTGAGAACGGGGCAAGGCATAGTGCATCTACGTGTAAAAGCCGGTTCTACGCATTAAATTAAAATATAAATGGCATTATTATATTTGGATGAGATCATGAATTTTGCAAATTTGCGTATGGACGAAAATCGGTCTATCAGACACCCATACTCTATTGAATTCTAGCATGTG
>NC_057798.1:760848899-760857427 GCF_018294505.1 Triticum aestivum | reverse complement strand
ACACCCCTCCCGATCAACAGGACCCCCGTTTTGATCGTAGGAGGTCTGTTTCGTCCGTTTTGCGGTACGCCACACCAGTCCCAATCAACAGGACCCTCGTTTTGACCGTAGGAGGTCCGTTTCCTCCATTTTGCGGTACGCCACACCCCTCCCGATCAACAGGACCCCCGTTTCGACCGTAGGAGGTCCGTTTCGTCCGTTTTGCGGTACGCCACACCCCTCCCGATCAACAGGACCCCTGTTTCGACCGTAGGAGGTCCGTTTCCTCCGTTGTGCGGTACGCCAGGCCTTGTTTCCATCGCATGTTCTGTCTAAGCCCTCCCAATGAACACGACCACGCATTCCGTTCCAACCCAACCGATTGGCTCCCCATGACACGACGACGACGATGTTTCTCTGTTCCGACCCAGCCATGTACGTATGCGCGATAGGCGTTAGAGACCCTGCCCGTATGTACGTGCGTGGCTGTATTTTCTTTCTTGCCCCCTCGCCGCTGTACGTACGTGTACATGCTACATGCGCGCCTCTACTACGACATGTGCGCGCCTCTACATCTACGACATGTGCGCGCCTCTACATCGACCAGTATGTACGTACACGTTCGCGACCAGAATGACAATGCTACGTACGCTTCGACCAGCTGGGTCCCGACTGTCAGGCACTTCCTTGCGTGCGAAGATGTAGCTGGTGGGTCCCAGCAGTCAGGGGGGTGAATCGTTTTTCGGCCCGGACGCACTTCCTTGCGTGCGAAGATGTAGCTGGTGGATCCCAGCAGTCAGGGGGGCGAATCGTTTTTTTTTTCGGACGCACTTCCTTGTGTGAAAAGGTGTAGCTGGTGGGTCCCAGTAGTCAGGGGGGAAACGTTTTTTTTGCGAAATATGGTGGCCCGTCCGGTGGGTCCCTGCAGTCAGGTGGAGGAGTAATTATTTTGCGCGTAATAAGGAGGCACTTCCTTGCTACGGCCGTGGACCCAGCTGTCAGCCTCTCCACGTACAGTCCACGTCCGATGGAAGCCGTTCCTTGACCACGTTGACCACGCCGCGCCGAGAGCACCAGGGCAGTGGACGACGGCGAGGCCTAGGAAGGGAACGACGCGGAGCCGGGGAAGACGCGGCAGTGGATGCCCACGTGTAGAGGAGTACGAGGGTTCATTGGTTCGCTGCGGTGTGAGGCTGTCGTCGCTGCAGAATAACAGGGGGTGTGGGTGAGTAGAGGGATGGCCTGGCCAGCGGTGGGAGTAGTAGGGGGCGGTGAGGCCTCCGCCACATTGCAGCCGGCCACGGGAGGCAGGAGCACGAGGCACGATCGGCGCTGGTTTGGGCAGCTGGAGCAAGAAGACCAGAGGTTCAAGAAGCACTACGGCCGTTGGATGGACATTGTACGGTCACTGGAGCTAGAATCGTGCATATTGACTAAGTTGACAAAGCCCTCCGTCCCCATCAACTTAGTAGGCCCACAAGTTAGCCTGCCACTATACTGGGTCCCAGCTAACAGGGGGAGTATTCATTTTTTTTGTGCGTAATAAGGAGGCACTTCCTTGCGTGTGAAGATATAGCTGGTGGGTCCGAGCTGTCAGCGGCGGTAACGTTTTTTTCGCGAAATACTGAGGCCCTTTCGGTGGGTCCCTGATGTCAGGTGGACGAATCATTATTTTGCCCGTAATAAGGAGGCATTTCCTTGTGTGCGGCCGTGGACCCAGCTGTCGGCCTCTCCACGTACAGTCCACTTCAGATGCATGTCGGTCCTTGACCACGTTGACCAGGCCGCACCGAGAGCACCAGGGCGGTGGACGACGGTGAGGCCTAGGAAGGGAACGACATGGAGGCAGGAAGACTCAGCAGTTGTTTCCCACATGGAGGGGAGTACGACTGAACGAGGGTTTACTGGTTCATCTGCCGTCGCCGAAGAATAACAACAGGTGTGGGTGAGTAGAGGGATGGCTAGGCTAGCGATGGGAGTACGGTGGGGCGGTGAGGCCTGCGTGGCAGCACAGCCGGCCGCGGGGAGGAGGGAGCAGGCTGTCCCGTCGGCGCTTGTTTGAGCGGCTGGAGCAGGAAGAGCAGAGATTGAAGAAGCACGACGGCCGTTGGATGGACATCCAACCATCACTGCTTGTGCGTCAACCTTTTTTTTAGGAAAGCCTCAAATCTGTGGAAAACAGCATACAGCCCATCTGCCATTATTTCTAATAATTTACAGCCCATTTGCTAATTCTTAAGGTTTTTTTTGGAGCCCATATTCTTTTTGTTAGCATTACAGCCCATATTGTGGCCACGGTTAAAAAATTATACAAAATTTTGCATATTTCGGTGCGGTCCGAACTGTTTTTAATCCCGAAATTTCGACTCACATTCAAACTGATTTAAAAAATAGATGTATATCAATATAAAATCCAACAAATTCTCCACGCATAAAAATTAATGTAATTTAAAATCTTGAAATGAAAAAAAAATTGAAACTAGTTGCCGGTTTGATGTGTTTTAAAAATGTACAGCCCATTTCTCATTACTGATGGGCCATTTTCTCGGCCAGCCGAATGAAAAGCTCTCCTCGTCTTGAAAGATTTGCAGCCCAACAGGCCTGACAAAGCGACTTAATTGGTAAATCACAAAAAAAACTGGGCTCTGGTCGTGGACCCAGCTGTCAGCCTCTCCACGTACAGTACTCTTCCGATGGAAGTCGTTCCTTGACCACGTTGACCACGCCACGCGGAGAGCACCACGGCGGTGGATGACAATGAGGCCTAGGAAGGGGACGACGCGGAGCCGGGGAAGACACGGCAGTGGAAGCCCGCGTGTAGAGGAGTACGAGGGTTCACTGGTTCGGCTGCGGTGTGAGGCTGCCGTCGCCGCAGGGCCTAGCCAGCGGTGGGAATAGTAGGGGCGGTGAGGCCTCCACGGCAGCACAGCCGGCCACAGGAGGCAGGAGCATGCGGCACGACCGGCGCTGCTTTGGGCGGCCGGAGCAAGAAGACCAGAGGTTGAAGAAGCACTACGGCCGTTGGATGGACATCGTACGGTCACTGGAGCTAGAATCGTTCATATTGACTAAGTTGACAAAGCCCTTCGGCCCCGTCAACTTAGTACGCCCACAAGACAGCCTCCCACCAAGGTGGGTCCCAGCTAGCCGGGGGAGTATTCATTTTTTGTGTAATAAGGAGGCACTTCCGGTGGGTCCGAGCTGACAGCGGGGGGAACGTTTTTTCGCGAAATACGGTGGCCCGTCCGGTGGGTCCCAGCAATCAGGGGGAAATGATTTATTTTGCAAAATACTGGTGGCCCGTCCGGTGGGTCCCCGCTGTCAGGTGGAGGAATAATTGTTTTCCGCGTAATAAGGAGGCACTTCCTTGCGGCTGCCGTGGACCCAGCTGTCAGCCTCTCCACGTACAATACTCTTCCGATGGAAGTCGGTCGTTGACCACATTGACCACGCCGCGCCGAGAGCACCATGGCGGTGGACGACGGCGAGGCCTAGGAAGGGGTCGACGCGGAGCCGGGCCACGGGAGGCAGGAGCATGCGGTAGCACAGCCGGCCACGGGGGCAGGAGTAAGCGGCACGACCGGCGCTGCTTTGGGCGGCTGGAGCAAGAAGACCAGAGGTTGAAGAAGCCGTATGGCCGTTGGATGGACATCATACGGTCACTGGAGTATTGACTAAGTTGACAAAGCCATCCGTCCTCGTCAACTTAGTAGGCCCACAACTCAGCCCAACAATATGGTGGGTCCCAGCTAGCAGGGGGGTATTCATTTTTTTGGGCGTAATAAGGAGGCACTTCCTTGTGTGCTAAGATATAGCTGGTGGGTCCGACCTGTCAGCGGGGGGAACATTTTTTTCACGAAATATAGAGGCCCTTCCTGTGGGTCCTAGCTGTCAGGTGGAGGAATCATTATTTTGCGCGTAATAAGGAGGCATTTCCTTGCGTGCGGCCGTGGACCCAACTGTCAGCCTCTCCATGTACAGTCCACTTCCGATGGATGTCGTTCATTGACCATGTTGACCAGGTCGCGCCGAGAGCACCAGGGCGGTGGACGACGGCGAGGCCTAGGAAGGGAAAGATACGGAGCCAGGGAATACTCGGTAGTTGTTTCCCACGCGGAGGAGTACGAGGGTTTACTGGTTCGTCTGCCATCGTCAGAGAATAACAACATGTGTGGGTGAGTAGAGGGATGGCTAGGCTAGCGATGGGAGTACGGTAGGGCCGTGAGGCTGCGCGGCAGCATAGCCGGCCGCGGGAGGAGGGAGCAGGCAGTCCCGCCGGCGCTTGTTTGAGCGGCTGGAGCATGAACAGCAGAGATTGAAGAAGCACGACAGCCGCTGGATGGATATCCAACAGTCACTGCTCTCGTGTGTTGACTAAGTTGACAGGGCGTTGCATGTGCGTCAACCCTTTTTTTATGAAAGCATACGCGTCAACCTATAGTAGGCGCACAAGTCAGCCTCAAATCTGTGGAAAACGACATACAACCCATCTGCCATTATTTCTAATAATGTACAGCCCATTTGCTAATTCTTAAGATTTTTTTTGGAGCCCATCTTCTTTTTGTTAGCATTACACCCCATATTGTGGCCATGGTTAGAAAGTATACAAAATTTTGCATATTCTGGTGCGGTCAACTGTTTTTAATCCAGAAATATCGATTCACATTCAAACTATTTTGAAAAATAATTTATATAACTATAAAATTAAAATAGTTTTCCACGCATAAAAATCAATGGAATTTAAGATCTTGTAATGAAAAAAATGAAACTAATTCCCGGTTTGATGTATTTTAAAAATGTACAGGCCATTTCTGGGCAAACCGAATGAAACTCTCCTCGTCTTGAAACATTTGCAGCCCAACAGGGCCGATAAAGCAAGTAGGCCTTGTTTGGGTATTTCTTTAAAAAAATAGAACTGGGCTAGCCATTTTCAGCAAGAAAAAAACACAACTGGGCTCATGATGTGGTAAACATAAATAAAACCCTGGCTAGACGGGCCACAGCCCCCGCACAGCCCCGTTGTTACCCTGATCCATCGCTAAAACTAGTATAAATAACAACTGCTTGTTCCTCATTGTCTCAAA
Organism: Triticum aestivum; assembly: GCF_018294505.1. NCBI lineage: Eukaryota > Viridiplantae > Streptophyta > Magnoliopsida > Poales > Poaceae > Triticum > Triticum aestivum. The sequence continues at coordinate 760,852,364 of NC_057798.1, read as the reverse complement.
AAAAACTGCTTGTTCCTCAAAAAAAATGTGCGACTTGCTGGGTCCCTGGTGTCAGCCGCTTGTAGTGTAATTCTCTCGTTTATTGACTACGTTGACGATGGCGTGAGCCCCAGATGTCCAACCATTAGGAGGAACTATATTTTTGGGCTTGTACTATAGAGGCACTTGCTTGCGTACTGCCATGACGCTGGTGGGTCCCTACTGTCATCCTCTCCACATACAGTCATCTCCTTGTTCCTCTTGGTTGTTGACGACGTTGACAACTCAAGAGGGCGGCGCACCGTGCACGGCGAGCGAACCAAGGCCGCAAGGCGAAGGACGACGGCGAGGCCTCGGACGGAACGAACAGGAGCCATTGAAGATGCGCCGGTCCAGTCGCAGGCGGAGGGGAGTACGAGGGTTGACTGGTGGGGGTGGTGGGGGCTAGTCACTTGGCTTCTGTAATGCACAGTGAGCTCAAGCAGCCGGCGTGAGTGATGTTATTTCCCTTGGTTGTGATTTGTTATAATATTTCACTCTAAATTAAACGAATGGCAAGCCATTTGCCTTGTTTCAAAGAAAATATGACAGTCACAGCCGAGTTGAAAAGGGCAGGAACATCTAACTCCAGCTTACAAACTGTACAAAAGCACGAGGGTTGATTATTCACCAGGTTTACAAAAAAAACTAGATTGAAAAGGGCAACAACATCTAACTCCAGCACTGTTTTCGGCAGTCACAGTCAAATGGATCGGTCAGGTCCATAGAATGAACATCCTGGATTGTAAAATTTACTGGATTATGACCACAATATGTTGTAAATAGAAGCCCGACACGTTCAGAAGCTCTTTTGCCCACCCGAAACTCCTTTTTTTGCTCTTTGATATACCCATCCGTCAAAACCATGCTGCTGATAAACTTAAGCCTGATGGACAATAGTAACCTCGCATTCAACAGGAAGAATGTGACAAATCTTGTGTTTGCATGTTTGGCTACATATCGTTCTAGCGTTATTATCTTCAATCAAATCTCATGAGAAGTGAGAAAATCGCGATGCTTACGAATCCACCGATTGGTTATAACTTTCTTACCCTGTCATGTTGCCTAAATAGACATGAAAATTGAAAATAGTTAAGGTCTAAAAGAAGAGTGTCGAAAGAGCAACAGCTGAACGGTTAATTCTAGTACACTATATGTGGGCTTCCAATGTGCGTGAAATTATCACCTTTATATACAACTTCTCCAGACATGGAAAGCATTGCAGCAAGCCAATAATCTTGTTCAGATCAAAACTATTCATTTGGATATATAAGATCTTGACAGAATCTGGCACCATTGATAGGCCATCCATGGAGAAACTCTTCATTGAGCATAGAACATAATATTAGTACAAAATGTGTACTCCAAGATGATATATAAATTATGCGCAGAAATTTAAAATGCAGCATATGGTTACAAGTGTAGATGATAATATAAAGTACCTGAAGAACTATGGAGCCAAACACCATATTGAAATGAGCACAGAGATCATGTATTACACCCAAGGTCTCTAGTTTAGGCGCAGAGAGGACGGTTATTGGCAATGGTGAATAACTAGAATCAAGGATCAACCTTTGAAGTGAAGGGGCATCTTGGATGATGAGCTGCCTTCCGTCAAAAGAAATTCCAATTCTTACAAGGTTAGGTGACTTTATTTGGAGACAACCGATTCTAACTATGAAAACAAGCACCAAGCACTCCAGCGCAGGGCAACTGGAGTGGATGATGCTATGCAATGAGGCCTCCGATATACGAACCCGCACAAGTGAAAGTTTCTTGAGAAATGGGAGTCGAAGGTTCAGTACCAAATTGTCTGGAAGGTAGCACAGTGCAAAGGTGGCGGTGTGGAGAGAGGAGGAAAACAGCGAGATGGACATCGGTGCTGAGGGCACAAGTTCATGGCGATCTGTATGTGGTATGTGATTTCCAGGGGAATAGTAGAACTCAAGCAGCTGTAGTTTTGTGAATTCAGGGGATTTTAGCCAGGCGTCCACCGTGCAGGGCATGGTATGCTTGCTCAGGTAGCATGACGGGATGCAGAGGCTTTGAACGGAGCCCTGGTGGGAGGAGATGATGGCTCTGGGGATTTCAAAATCATTGAAGAGAGATAGCTGACGACAGTCGAGATTAAGGGGCACGGCGCGCCATAGAGGGCGCCACCGAATTGAGAGGACTTGGGTGCGGAAGCAATCCTTGGTTGGGAGAAGCGAGATGATCTCCCCAAGGACGGCGTCCGGGAGATCACTAATGCGGTCCACCCGAGATTCTATGAGTTCCTGGGATCCGGTGGGGGCGGGGTCGCCGCTTCTCCCCGCGCTGCCGGGTGCGGGATCTACAACAGGCGTCGCCACTGGCGGGAGCCTCATCTTCTTGGCGCTGGGGTCAGCCGACTCCATTTTCCTCGAGGGCGTCGCGTCGCGCTCATAGATTTGAGCAGAGTAACGAATGACGAGCCTAGTTGTAGTGTGGGCGAAGAAGAAGGGGAGCTGGGGGTTTTCTGTAGGAGTGAGGAAGAAGGGGAGCTGGGGTTTTCTGTAGGAATGAGCTGACGTGAGGTGGGTGGGAGCGAGGAGGAAGAAGAGCACCCAGGTTTTTTTTGTGGGGGAGGGGGGCGGTGTGCTGGGTGTGGGTAGCGCCTTTTGAATTGATTTTACTATTTACTAGTGTGGATTGGCTGTTTTGTCTTGGGCCCAGAGAAACAATTACTACTAGTATAGTGGAGACACTCTACAACTACCCAGAAAAACAATTACTACTAGTACAGTGGAGACACTCTACCGCTTCTGGCTCCTCCTAGGTCATTGAAACGTCTCCCTCTACTGAATGTCGTTATACTTTTGTTCACCGACATGCGGGCCATGCAGCGCGCGGGCCCAAATGCCATCCACCAAATTAGCAGACAGTATGCAGGCAGAGAGTCACCTCGATCGTAGCGCGGCAGTAACGAGCCGACGTATCACAAAACCCCACCTCCCCGCAGTCTAAGTTTGATGGACGAAGCAACCATCATTTCACTCGTTGAATTCCCTTCTCCCTCACCATCTTCAAGAAAGGTAACACTCGCATCTGCCATTGTTCTTCTCACCAATGAAGGGAAGGTAAGCGGATCCGTGATGTTGGTATATTTTCGTTCAGAGAAAAAAAAGAACTTTTGCAAAGCAATAACCGATCCTCACTCTTTTTTTTTGTTTCATTGTCATTGCGATTGTGTTTTCCTTTCAGTGGTCTCCTAGTATTCATCAGTTTCATGATGGACCAAGGAGAACCAGGCAAAGATCTGCCGATATTGGAGCAGACGCGGGAGGTTGATCCCCACGAGACAGAGAGCTCCAAGAAGATGGAGGCAACCACCGAGCCGACCCCAGATACGCTCACGGCCACTACTGAGATGGTCAACGCCCCGTTTGAGGTTATAGCCCCCGTGGCACTGCAGGAGCAGTTTTTCCC
>NC_057798.1:760837058-760848663 GCF_018294505.1 Triticum aestivum | reverse complement strand
TATGTGGTGATTTTTTTTAGAAAAGGAAGTATGTGGTGATTAATAATGCAAAATTTTATTAGCTTCGATACCATGCTATACATAGTGGTTTAAATAACTTGTGGTTCTTATACTGAAAAGTAATTCAGAATTTGTTTCTGTTTCAATTAGAGCCCTGATGCAGACAAGGATTGTGTGGTTGTGCATGTCACTCGCTATGAGGCGGACGACCTGAATATACGCACTGGGAAAACAGAGTTCTTAGGCTGTTGGATCCTGGAAGCCGTTTGCGGTTATACCAATGAAGAGTTGTATTCCAGCCTCACTGTTGTCAGGCGTGTTGTCCAGGGTGTACTAAAGCACAAGAAGTCCAAAGCTACTCCTTTGTTTGTGAGGCATACTGTTCTTGTCAAGCTTATGAAGGAAGATGATGTGGCATGCCTCCACAAACAAGTTTATCAGTGGCAAGGCCACAAGGTTGTCTTCATGAAGGTTCACAGGATTGAGCTGCTGCGGGACGTCCTCGATAATGTTCATGGCAAGGTCCTTCTTGTGTCCAGCCCAAATTAGATCGAGGCATGAAATAGTTGCCCCAGCTAGTGTTTAATAGTAGTTTGGATCGTGTCTAATTATCCGAACCTTGCCTGTTATCGACCCCTCTGGGGCTAGTGCTCTGTTTGAATCCGTCTATGGGAACTGCTGCTACTTTTGTGTGCCCGTGAATCATGTGAGAACCATCGTAATTGTTGCCGAAACAGATGCGTCCTCACTAGTTTTTTCATGAATATGGCATGGTAAGACATAAGTTGTCACGGTTTATCATACGAGCAGTGTGTGTTTTGATGAAATATGGCATGGTAAGACATAAGTTGTCACGGTTTATCATACGAGCAGTTGTCGAGAACCGTGCGCCGACGTATACATAAGTACTTGTAAACACTGTTGGTGCTACCCCACTTGTAAGCAGTTGTGCAAAACATGGCACATTGGCTCAGCTCGCTTCAACACTAGGCTATCGACCAGCTAACAATCAACAATCTGCTGTCTGGCATATAAGCAACTACTATGTATCTTGTTACAGTGGTTCATGCAGTTAATTGAGGCCACAATGTAATAAATTCCAAATGTTCACACGCTAGTCCAGCGCTCATGTGGAACACTCACAATTAAACTCGTCTTCATAAAAATCTTGAAAAGCATAAGTTAAGCAATTTTATACATCTCAATGATTCATAGAACATAACAAACATATACTAGTTCACAGCAAAAGACAAAGTTGTGAGAAGGTTTACAAATCAGGAAAAAACAAGCAAGGCTTCTCTGAGCAAAGGGCCTCCCGGCAGGCTTAAATTTCCTGGAGTTCACTCTGGTTTTTTCTTGTTGCCACCATCTAGGGTTAGGTTCTCTCATTCCAGAATAACCAATTATAATTGTGGTCTCAGCAAGAATGCTTAACTGAACCATGCAGTGTACTGACCAGCTGAAATGCTTGTGCATTCCACTAAACTTAAGCACCGCTATTTGCAGAAATAAGCAGACCACAATGCCTCTTGTCCGCGCACCTGTCCAAAAAACTGCCGTGCAGCCGTGCCAGCTAGTCCTCGGTCCATGGATGAACTGGTAGAAAGTGCATTCCGGACTAGGATGCAGTTGTTTTCGCTCGTCCCTGCACTGCAATCAGGAAGTAAAACGTACGAATCAGCTTCTTTTAGATTGCGTTGGTCATTCTACCTTAGTTACTACCAATGTAGGGATACCTTGAAGACGGGAGGTTAGACGACGACAACGAGGGATAGCCATCTCATTTTGCGCAGTTGTACTAAAACTGAGGTGTGTGCTCTTGATTGCGCGGATAGAAACTATACGGAGACAGACATCCCGAAACGATATGAAGACAGACATCCATGTTTGCGCAAATACGAAATACGGTTATTTAAACAGTGACACATATTACTACTTCCCCCCATTTCCTCTTAGAACGAAGTCCTAGATTCATGCTACAACTTTCCCACTTTCTTCCCTATTTGAACCAACGCTTTGAGTTCACTGTATGAACTAGCTTTACTTCTAATAATAGTAGAAGTCTAGGTGGCTTTGTAACAGCGCACGGAAGTAGAAAAGGATCCACACGAAGGGGGAAGAGCTGGGGCAGTAGAGCAAGGCAGGTTTTGAAGGAATATATACCTGAGGGTCGTCGGCATGTGGCAAAGACGGCGTTGGGAGGCCGCATCTTGGCCACAATACCGCAGGGAGGAAGAAGGGGTCAGAGGCCCTCCCGAGCCGGCGCTCTCTCGGAGAGAACGACACGGCCGCCGATCGGGACATGCGGGCAGCCTTTGGTCTCCTCCCTCACTGCCGACGACAGCGTGAACGATGCACCTACACGCCCTGCCCCGGTCGAGGTTGTCCGGCCGGATTTGTGACCAGCCGTGAGCTGAGAGAGAGAGTGTGGCCACCTATGTCTTGCTTAGATCTGGAGAGCATGAGAGAGTGAACGAGAGGAACCCTAGTAAAGAAAGCGCTAAGGCTCCTGCTTTTATATATAGTAGAGTGATTTTGTTGTACCGGCTTCAAAAAAATGTGCTCCTACGTGTACCCGTGAGTGGGTGTGAGAGAACTAGTGCGTGCGTGCACCGCTTCTCTTCGTGAGAGTACAATATATACTATGATCAAAGAACGTTCGCCGCAAGAGTAATAGTATAAGTGTGTGACGTGTGAGCTAAAATAAAATGGGTGCACTGTCTTTTGTTTTTTAGAAGTTCTGAGGGTAGGGTGTGAAGAGCACATATGTGCGTGACGTCTACCTGCAGATAGAGGATGAGTGCGACGTGCGAGTCTGTGAGAGGACTCAGGAGAGTCGTAACTCATGAGGGTGCGTGTGCGTGAGAGAGAGGGGGGCACGTATCAATGCAATGCATGTGTCCGTAAATCATTATTCGACAAACGTTCGCCACAAGCCTTTTCCTGATGAACATCGTAAGAACCGTTAGATCGGCATCCGACAATGTCAGTTTTGTCATGTCATTTAACAGAACAGCCACTCCTCCTACACACAAATCTTCCACGTGAGTGTTAGCAACTGCCGTATGCTCCCTCCGTTCCGAAATGCAGTGCATATAGCTTTATTGAAAATTAGAACCTCGCAAACTTTTACCGAGTTTTCATGTACCAAATTGCACATGTAGAATACCCTATATATATCATTTCATTCATCTTCGATAGGTAACTATAAAGATGGGTGAGGAGTCTACAAAGAAAGACCATCGTATCACCCGCAGCAATTTCAACCATCCTTTAGTGTCGAGGAATATCATAGGAACTCTATATGATATGATTTTTATATGATTTTTTTCCTTTAGAGCCAATTGGTTCATAGGAATAGAATCATATACTCTACATTTCAAAGGAAATAAACATGATATCATTTCTGTAGCTTTAGAGCCACTTGGTTCTAATTAATGGATTCCTATACTCCCTTAATTTCAAAGGAAAATAAACATTAGCGTACATTCAATAGAAAAGTTCCTATGATATGAACCAAATTACATCTCTTTACTAATCCCTCCTCATAGGAATTGAGATACATGTCATCTCTAGATTCAATAGAAAAGTTCCTATGATGTGAACCAAATGACATCTCTTTTCCAATTCTTCCTCATAGGAATTGAGATGCTCCATGCCATCTCTTTCCCTACAACTTCCACGTATGCATCTTCTATTCCTAAATAGATAGTACAACCCACTAGTAGCTTTTTTTCCAAAACATGCAACTATGGCAAAAGAACTATATAGTGTGCCAATAACTTTGAAAGATGGTCGTTGGATGAAGCTAACCCGACAGTGCAGAGATGGGAAAATCCGAGCACTACTGGCTGTTGGATATCATCAACATTCCACCAGATCTGCCACATGTACAATTTAGAAGACTCCATGGTTGAACTTAAGCATAATGCACAAACCTCAAAACACAAGCACTTCTCCTTTGTTCTAGAATCTTTTGTATCATAATTGATTATTCTTTTCTAAATGAATTGCCATTATTTGTTTTTTACTTTACGATTTACAGTTCACAACCCCATGAATCTTAACACTTTTATAAAACTAATTGATTTTGAATGAGATGAACTATAAGAACTAAACGAACATCTACATCATGCATATATGACTCAAAGCTTTACATGCTATAGTCTGTATTTATTCATAATTTGGTTTCAAAATCTCATGTGTTCAATACATGTGTACCTTACTAGTTTTGAGTAGAGTGGCAAATTTCACGCGGCCCCGGGTATATCAAAATGTAGGGCCCATGCATCATTGCCTTTCGGTCGAACCTACATCCACAATTTTTTGTACGTGCTATATCTCCACTAGTCCACGAACCCAAAATGCTGCCTCGTTCCCGTAAAACCAAGCGGCCCACACATATTTAAGGCGTCGACTCGATCACTCAAACCCGTTTACTACGACGTGGCCCCGCACGCTGTAGTACTCCTACAAACCCTACCGCCGCACTCATCATCGGTTTTCTTCAAGAGGACGAGGGAGAAGCCGATTAGTAGTGGAGGCGCTTTAAAAAAAAAGGATCTGTAGTGGAGACCCCTACCCTAGGGTGCCCTAGGTAGCTGCCGCATGCATCATTGTTTTCTCTTTTCTTTATGCTCTTACGCGCTAGAGTGAAATGATGGTTGCTTTGTCCGTCCAGCTTAATGCGGGAAAGGTAGGGCTTTGTGATTTGACCCCTCATCGCTCATTTTCTACTACTGCGGTGCTACGACCGGGGTGCCTCCAATTCCAACCGCTGCTCCGAACTGTAATTTGGTGCATCGCACGTGGAACAAGATGGTGGATGAGCCACATGTCTGCCAAAGGGTTCCTGTTAAGTGTGTCGCCATTTCGTGTGCGGACTGACCCTGCTTGAGTTGCTATGCCAACACGACAGGAGCAGCCTACCACTTGGTTTTCCTCCTTGGTGAATCTTGACTATATTGATCTAAAAAGATACGTGCTGAACTACCCTCTCTGTCTCGGTTTTTTATTTGTAGGCGTCTCGGTTTATAGGGCCTGCACGTAGTTCTAGGCATCCATTTGACTAACTAAATATGAGTTACTATGTCACAAAAAGTATATCATTGGATTCTTATTGGTTGATATGTGAAGAAACAAGAAACGAGGTAGAAGTTAATGCACCGTGCCTTAGTATTGTGGGATTATTTAGTTTTCGTAAGATGACGTGCGTTTGGTTGCATGGGTGGTCATGAATGGGTTGGGATCGTTTAGAAAATAGACATGTTTGGTTATAAAGCACATGAATGGTTCGAGTCAAAAAAAGAGAATATGCCTTGAAGATGCTGAACCATTCCACCCAACCAAATCAGTCGAATCAAATGGCCACCCTTTGCATGCATAACTATGTGAGCATGACTGGTGGTCCTGTCTTAAATAATTAGCTCATCTCTTATATTCAGCCAAACACATGAATTGAATGGTTCAATCCCAAAAAAATTGAATGGTCCCAATCCATTCATACGATACCTTCAACCAAACGCATCCAACAGAGGGAGTAGTTGTATTTAAAAGTCGAGGGCGGGGCTTTTCCTGCGCGGTAGGCGGGGCAGTTCCGCCTAGTCCGTTCGACAAAGACACGAGAAGACGAGGGAGTAGGGTGATGCAAACGTAGGGATGTGTGATTTGACAGCGAGTTACTGCTGGACAGGTGGGGCTCTGTGATTTGACTTGCCATTATCATTTTAACTGCGGCGCTACGACCGGCGTGAGTCTCCCGATTCCTGACCACCTCCATACAGGTGCCTCTCCCAATGCTCCACCATGTAGTAGTAGAGGCTAGCTCTTGCATGAGAGCCCACTTCTCCACTTTTTCCTTGCCTCTCTTTCCTCCACATATGCAAAAATGCCATGTAAAGAGCACTATTGTACTTACTTGCTCCTACAGGTGCTTAAGCTTGCCACATAGGCATAAAGTCTGATGTGGCAAGTTAACCAAGAAGACAGAGACTAGTTTGGTGACCCAAGGAAGAAACGGTGCTTAGCGCGTGTACCTAGGTGAAAAGACAATTTTGAGTCTATAGCTAATTAAATGAAGCAAACATAGCAACACCATTTCATTGGAAGAGGTCACTCCTTGGCAAATGCAATAAATACTAGTACTCCGTGTGTCCCATTATATAAGAACGTTTTTGACACTACACTAGCTAGTGTCAAAAACGTTCTTATATTATGGGATGGAGGGAGTACGAAGAAAGAGATAGAGAGGAGTAAAAAATACACTTATAGCCAACCTTGTTGTAGTATGAGTGACTAAGTGATGACTATTTATGACATGCCAACATCAGATAGCCGAACGCATCGTGTTAAATCTCCAAGGGTGCGACCATGCGAGCGACGCGACGGTCATGGTAGGCGTGACCATGATACGGGCTGCTGGCAGCCCTTGGATCTAAGATCAAACGGTCGCATGCTAAGTTGCTGAAAATTTTAAGAATAACCCTCCAGGATAGGATATTCACCCATAGGTCTAGAATCACGCCATGCAACCATTCGATCTCAGATCCAAGGGCTCTCGGAAGCACGTATCATGGGAGAATGGAAAGCCACTACCCTGCCATTCGCACGCTGGCTGTTCGCTCCTACTCTTTCCCGCACGTCCTTTAATACTACGGCGGTTCGCTCCTAGTCGTCCCGTCCATTCACATTACGGCAGTTCCACTAATCCTAACCCTCCTCCGAAATCCATGGCGTCCCAAATCTCCCTGATCGGTGGTGAGTACAAGGTTAGGACCATCACCGGCGATGAGTTCGACGTCATCTACACCCGTACTTCCGCGACGGTGAAAGGATGCCTTTCTCGCTTCAGACGCATGTTCGAAAACTCACATGATGAGAGGGTCGCTGGGCTAGATGTTGAGTACACCACAGTCCTGGGACGAGAGAATGATCTAAAGGACGAAGAGAGGAAGAAGCCCGCCGTGATCCAGGTTTGCGTACATAACATTTTCTTGGTCTACCACATATGCCATGCCGATGTTGAGTGCCAGGATTTTAAGAACTTCCTCGAGGACAAAACAGTCAAATTCGTTACTGTAGACTTTAAGAATGACAAAGAAGTCCTGCGTCGGATAGGCCTCGTTGTAGGAAACCCCTTCGACCTCCAGAAGAATTGGCTGGTGCCCTCTCATCAGCCCTCAATGCTGACCCTGGCAGGAGCCATGGTTCATCCTTCGTACCACAAACTGGAGAAACCTCATTACACGTTTCATCGTCATGCATGGCAGCGGAATGTACTAGATATAGACCACATTCAGTACGCTGCAATGGATGGCTACTTTTGTTTCAATATATACAAGGGTTGGATGAAGAGCAACAACCAAGTTGGCGGTTCAAGCAAAGAAGTATCGGCCAAGAGGAAGAGGGACAAGGACGAAGTTGAGGACGTGGACAAGGACTCTGAGTAAGGTGGCAGTGTCGTTGCTCATGGCGGTTCTAAACTTCTAATGCAGTGTCTACCAGATTAGTTGCATAGTTTAATTTCAGGTGTGCTTAGTTTAATTTGAGGGGTGTGTTGTGCTGAGCCCCCAGCAGAACTATGTTATGTTTCTTCTCGTTACTTTAACTCTTCAGTATGTACATACTAGTACTAGTATTTCTTTAATAGAATTTAGCACCCCAATTAAGCACGTACTAGCTTTTTTAATAGTACTATATGCATAATTTGGCGACGAGCGCTCTCTATATGTACCACCTTTTTTAAAAAATTCAATTTTTGCTCCATGGCGCAATCCATCGATAGTGGAGTACTACTGTACAAAAGTATACATTTTTTAAAAGCCTAGCATACTGTTCATCACATATATATATAGCCAGTTACATTCTCAACCTAGAACGACGTGCATGCCATGTAGTAAACCGATCCGGAGGAAGTATAGTAAAAATGAGGTGATTTTACCCAGCGATCGGCGGGGGAGCATGGCTTGTCATACGGTCCCACGTGTCATGATGTACCAAGGCGATGCGTGTGTCCCTCTTGAGGAAGAAGCAATACTAGTACGTGGTTTGAGATAATGTTGAACCGAAGTGTGAAATAATGCTTGCTTCATCCGTCTGGGAAGGTGCGGCATTGTGATTTGACATCTCATTGCTCATTACTAACACTGGGCCGGTATGAGTGGGGTGCGTCCCCCATGCTATTCTGCACTGTTATTTCGTGCTTAACACGTCGACCCTGTTGCTATATGTCCCACATGTCGGCGACAGGAAGTACAGAATTCATGAAAGGGAGCGTCGACAGAGGAGTATACTACAGAATTCATGAAAGGGAGCGACTTAGTTTTGGAAAAATCTGTTTTTACGGAGTACATACCCACTAGGGTTTATAGGGCTCATCTAAAAATCATTCGTTTTTTCATTTGATAAGTCTCAATTCTAGTACTATACTAGTAGTAGTACCATTACATGTTCGATTTCGAGGTGCGTTAGATCACCCGATGCAAGCAGTGTCAAGAGGAAACTAACCAATGCATGTACAAGTTCATGGAAATTTAGTGGTCATTCATGCATTCGTTCTAATTAATGCCTCGGTAAACATAACTTCTTGAGAAAAATGAGCGTATTGTGCAAACTACGAAATTAATTCGACCACTCATCGTCTACCTTGGTTGGAGAGATTTTGAAATTGAGCCCTAAACTGGAAAGGAGGGAGTAGTAACTTTTGTCTCGATTACTATTTGTGGCCTTGTATAGATGCAAAATGTATTTTTTTCATAGTGGCCTTTTATAAGTAAATAGAGGGAGTACTAACCAAAGTACGTAGTAGGGACGAGGAGTAAACGGAGGGAGTAGTAAAATTTTCTCCTCGTGCTGCGAGCCACCGCGCGCATGGGCGAGGGACCGGTGTAAAGGCGTACAGTAGTACTCCAGCTTCACCTCATCTTGCGAGCCACCGCGCCCGTGGACGGGGGAGACGGCGTACTAAGCAAGTTTCTCCTCGTTCTGCGAGTTGACAGGACACATCAAAAGTACTCCAGTGTATAGAGTCTTGCCTCTAAGGTAGGCCCCACATGGTTTGCCTCTTTTTTTTAATTTAACATAATGCATCAAGTCGCAATTTGTTTGTTCACCCGTGGTAGACGATCCTCCCTCCACCAAGTGGACAACCAGTACACGTGCCAAATTACCACGTGGACTGCCTTTTTGTACAGAAATGAGCTCCAACGTGTACCCGCGCGGGTGTGGTTGGGAAAGAGACGGGAGTACGTGCGCCATGCGTGCACCTCTTCTCTTCATGCACGTCCCACACCTACGTGGGTGTGTGTGAGAGAGATACAAACCTAGACATAATGCGGCGTCCATCCCCATGCCTCCGCCCAGTCCGACCACCAGTCACCACCACGGCACCACGCCCCACTGCTCACCTTATCTCTCATATTTCTCCCTCCATTTTTATATACAAGGGGCCACTATCAAAATTACAATTTGTAGATATACAAGTCCACTAACACTAATCGATGCAATATTAATGGTGTTTGCCTCGTGGTACTAGCAAAGGAGGACATTAATTATCCCTTGCATGCATGCGGGAGATTGTAAAAAAATGCATCTTGATGTTCCGTGCAATGCATGGGCATCTTGCTAGTCCATGAAAACAACACATGGCAAAATTCCACGGCGAACGAGGGATTTGAATCTATTGGGAGGGGTTGTTTGGATCTTGCCCGGGGTAGCCAAAATATTGGCGACCCTTTTGTCCACCGGTGCCTTTGCCACTGATGAACGAGGAATGGCTCGGGTGCTCATGTTGTCATGCATCCTCCAGCGCACACGTTGGAGATGAGCTCGCACGAGCTATGTTTTTTGTCCTACAACGCCGCCCGAGCCGCCCGCAGACCGATCGGCGACCCGCAAATTACACCATCCAACCGTAGCCGCACACATTATGACAGCAACTCAACCAACCGGACGAAATTCACGCAAACACGTAGACAAACTGATACTCATTCACGCAACCACCGGAGTATTTCATATAAACAATGACGGAAATCATATAAAATACCGGATTTTCATACAAACATGATGGATTTCATTACATTCAAATGAACTACGCGGTGCTAGTTCTGGACAGCATAGGTATATAATACATGGCCTAAATGGTCGCCCGCCGATTGATTTGTGTTCCTCATGTCCGGCAGCACGATCACCGGACTGTCGGGAGCCCCGGAGGTATATGCTTCAGCATAAAGGACGGCTCGCTTCCCCACTGCCCAACTGATATCATTGGCTGGTGCCGAAGATGGACGCCGGCACCGGTTCGAGTTCATCACCGGCCACTACTTTTCCATGGCCGGCACCGGCTCGAGTTCATCCTAACATTGACCTCTTCCATGGAGCCCATGCAGGGTCGACGAAGGTCCTCGCAACAAAAGGATCCGGCAAGACACCTGCTATGTACGCTAGCGTCACCTCCGCGGTGGCCTTCATGGGACCCAAGCGGCAGTGGCCTCCCATGTTCTACTTCTCCTCGATGATGGCGGCGGACGCGGAGGTGCTGGCCACCGACTCGTCGCTCTCCGCGCACCCGTCTTCTATCGCTGCTTGCATGGCGCGGCCGCCGGCATGGGAGTCTCGGACACAGAAACGGGAGACGCGGTACGAGGCGGCGGCGTGGACGGCAGCAACGACGCCCGTGCGCCGCTCCTCGTCGAGCTGGCCTGAACTGCGCGCCGGCTTGGGGCGGCAACTAGCTCCGTCGGGCGAGGGGGGGGAGGTGGATCAGCGAGCTGCATAGCTCGTATCCGGTGGGCTACCCAGCCGGCTTGGATGCGGAATAACTACTCTTCGTAAGCCATTGTAAGAGTGGAAAAAATGGTGGAGGAGATAGGGGAGCGGTGGAGGTGTGCGATTCTTGGCCGGCGTTTGGTCTCGTTTAAATAGGAGACTAAATAGATGGCGAACGAGAGGAGCTCGGCCGGCGTTGCATTTAACGCCGACCCGGTCATGAACGGACGTGTGTCTAGAGTGGGTTTCTCGGCTTCCACACGGGTGGGTTTCATGGAGGCATTTGACTGCGGCACGGAGGCGTGTTCAGCCGGGCGTGCCGCGAGTGGCGCCCTCGACTCTGACCTAGGACACCGCGCCGTTCTTCCACTGACATGTGGGCTCTTTGGGTGCATGGCCTGCATGTCAGTGACCCAATGCAGGCACCGCACAGCAGAGGAACCTTTGGTGGGCCAGGGCGGTCAGAAGCGGGCATTTCATAAACCGATGATTTTTCATTGAGTGTGATGTCATCTTTTTCATGTAGTTAAGCGTGTGTCTTGCGTCGTGTGCTGTGTGCATGCAAGCGTGCGAGTGTTGCGTGCGTGCAAGGGTGCGTTTCAGTGTTGCATGCATGGGTGCGTACGTGCAAGGGTGCGTTTCAGTGTTGCATGCATGGGTGCGTACGTGCGTGTGTTCGTGAGTGCATGTGTACGTGTCAGTGTTGCACGCCAGCATGCGTGCGTGTGTATGTTATGTGTACGTGTCAGTGTTGCATGCCTACATGCGTGCGTGTCTTGCGTGCGTGCA
Organism: Triticum aestivum; assembly: GCF_018294505.1. Classification (NCBI taxonomy): domain Eukaryota; kingdom Viridiplantae; phylum Streptophyta; class Magnoliopsida; order Poales; family Poaceae; genus Triticum; species Triticum aestivum. The sequence continues at coordinate 760,837,110 of NC_057798.1, read as the reverse complement.
TGTGTACGTGCGGGGTGAGGCTACACGTCAGTCGATTGACTTTTTCATCTCT
>NC_057798.1:760822785-760836710 GCF_018294505.1 Triticum aestivum | reverse complement strand
CACCACCGGCCGAACCGCCCGCCCCCGCCGCCCGCAGCCGGCCCACCACCGGCCGAACCGCCCGCGGCCGGCCCGCCCTTCCCGAAACCAGTCCCCACCGCCGGTCCGCCGCCGCACCTTCGAGAGTGTGGGCCAGCATATATGATCTTGAGATTTTACAAAGTCACCATAGGTGCCTCGTAGTCAAGTGGAACGTCTCCTCCCACTGAATGTACATCGCCGGAAAATACTGAAATTAACACAAGATAAATGCGAGCACCGGGACTTTAACCTTGGTGGGCTCGAGAAACCACTGTCCTCTAACCATCCAAACACATGTTGGTTAGCACGACAAAATGTATGTGGTGACCGTGATGAGCTTATTCTGAAGTCCAGTGACCATATCGTGCTTTCGCTTCAAATACAATGACCGTAAGTGTCGTCAACAAAATACGGAGCATGCATCAAATGCAAAGTCCGTCAATGTCATCAAAAAATATGGAGACGTATCATGAGCTAGATACCGTTGTACTATTATATATGCTTATTTTCTTAGTGGTCGGTTGCGTGTGTGGTGTGGTGGGCACATCATTTCTAGTTGTGGTGGGTCAACATGAAGACTCATGGGTCAGTTCCATACCGCGCCACATATAGGTTGGACCGAGACGTGTTATACGGAGACCCATGTGGAGGACTCGGCGTACAACACGAAGCTACCAGAGTCGCGGAGGACTCTATCCCCACTGGTGATAAGCCAACTATATATGATTTGTAACCCTAGGCCCTTAGTATGTTATACAAGCTTGGGGGCTAGTTCGTCGATAGTATACACACACGCACAACGCCTAGTATTCATGTGTACTTTGTACACACCCCTAACACTAATATACAGTACCAGGAGTAGGCTCTTTCTTCAACTGCAAGGGTCCGATCCGAACTAGGGTAAAACTTTGCCTCGTATTACCATCCAGCCTAACAGCCAGGGATATCCTACCGAATGATATGATGAAATCATATCTGCCAAGTACTATTAGAGAGGTGTGTCGGGGGGGGGCAATGTGTGTGAGAGAGGCCTAAAGGTAATGTGCGTGCAGGAGACACGTAGGCACATATATGTGCGTATAGAGGGCTAGTAGAGACCATGCATGTGTATCTATGCATGTGAGAGAAATAGTGTTTTCCAACTGAGATTAGTGAAAAGAGTGGTACATAGTAGTCAGAAAGAGAGATAGAGAAACAGAGAGAGCATGTGCGTGAGACACCCCGACACCCTGAGAGAGATTGTGAGCATGTGTGAAAGAGAAATGCCGATGCATATAAAGTGTGTGCACTTATGCGTTAGATAGAGAGATATCTACGTGTAAAAGGCGGTTCTATGCATTAAATTAAAATATAAATGGCATTATTATTTTTGGATGAGATCATGAATTTTGAAAAATTGCGTATGGACGAAAATCGGTCTATCAGACACCCATACTCTATTGAATTCTATCATGTGCATGTGTTTATTTCATATTATCGATCCATAGAGTGAGAGCGGTTTGAAATACAGGCAATGGATGCTTTTGCAATTCATATATAAACATTAATTAGTGCACTCCATGTTGTTAGTTTGAAGCACTTTATACATTTGTCACTTGCATGGATACATTCCAAATTGCTAGCTACGAAATAAAATACATGTCGAATTCAACATAAAGGGGGTTTCGAAGATTCAAATTCATAGGAAGTGCATTCATCTATTTGAACCCGAGATAATGGCATTTGTAAATCAGATGTAAAAGGGGGCATCAATCTTTGTTGTGAGTTTGAACATGGTATATATATTCATACGCATATCTAACTTTTTTGCAACCAAAGAGATTATACCTGGAACCATGCATGAACTGAGGTAAGTTGCATATTTTTTAATGTATACTCATGTACAATGTATATTAAAATGTACCCCATCCATTCCAAAATAATCGTAGCTTTAGGATTTTCAAGAGTAAAGATTTGTGAAGTTTGACAAATCCTGAAAGTTCAATTCAAGAGAACCGAAAACGTTAATGCTTCTTCTCCCAAATATTGAACGAAGCGCCAAATAGGCCTCTGGTCACCCGAAACCGCGCGAGACTAATGTTTTGGTGGTAGGAAATTACTGTCCTGACTCTGGCCCGTGTAGCCTATTGGCCCTATGTCCAAAGGTCTAAACCGGGGTAGGTCTATAACTTCACCAAGACGCCAGTCTCAACCGCCTCCGAGAAGCATTAATACGCCGTGGGCGCCTAAACACCCATGCGCTCGGCCAAAATCTATCCCGCCCACATTTGGGACACCTGACATGACTGTCCTACCCCCAACCCGCAATATGTCCGAATTTTTAGATGGGGGCAAAGTTTGTAACTTTCCCCAAATTTCAAACAAGTGCGTCTCAAACCGAAACATTGTTCCCCCTTAGTTCCCCGCCTCCCTCCGTTTCCCCATTCATACTCCGTGGGCGCGAAAACGCCCTCTCCACCAGCCGCGAAACCCCAACCTCCTCCGTCCTCCACCCCATAGCGGCCAATCCACCGTCGCCCTCCTCCATCATGCCAGAGCCGATACCCCGACGTCGCCATCCAACGCAACCGCAACCGCAACACCCTCAAGGACTTAGCAGCTGAAGCCAAGGCAGAGCTGCCTCCATGACACCGACCCTGACGTGTGCCATACCAGAACCACTCCGACCACGCCGTCTTGCGCCTCACTGCTGCGGCTCCACTGTCGCAACTGTCCACCGCACTGGAGCTGTTCCCGCTACGCCGTCGTTCGCTGCCTCGGATCTACTTCCCCGCCGCTGATAGACGGCCACCGCACCACACTCAACAACTTGGCCATGGGTTCGTCCAAGGCTGCATCGTCCTCCACAACTTCTGGTTTCCTGCGAACAACAAGATCGTCGAAAAAATAGAAGGAGGACACAGCACTGCCAGCAGAAAGAGGTACTCCTCTTCCCTTATTCGTGCAAATCTTACGTCTCCGCTCACACCGTATTCATCCCACGAAAGAAACTAGTTGAGCGCTTCTTACTGCATCTTCTTCGTGATACTAAATGCACAAGGTTTCCTCCCTTTTACTATTTCACCTTTGCTAGAGGTCAGTAGCCTGACTGGATTTCAATTCAGGGTCAGTCGAACCGCAATTAAAAGAAGCAGCACCCGCTTAGGCGCGTGGAGCACCTAGTCTGCCTGTTCCCCGGGGAAGCGGCGCATCGGTGTCTATCATAGGGGTGTGGGGCGCGGGAGCTGCTTGCGCTCGATCTGGAGGTCGGCGGGGCTTGAATGGATGGCCGGGGGGCGGTGCGGTGAGGTCGAGGGGAGGGCGCAGGCAAGGGGAGGAAAACTGGGCCGGTGGTCGCTGGCGTTTCGAGGAAGATCGTCAACACTGACTGGCTGGAGGTAGATGAAGGCGATCTCCTCGTTCTTTGTACATCGGACGATGCAGAAAAAATTGACTGACCTATTTGCTTTCAGTCGACTGTTATTTTCATAGAATCATGTAGTAATTGAGTGTGCCATGCATGTTGTAGAGCTATCATATGTCTCCCGTCATTTATTTCTCACCGACCTGCTATCTGCTACCTTTACACTGTACTAATTGTGCACACACTTCACCCATACTCACACTATTGTTTTTTTATGCATGGGTATTTCAGACTCTGACGCAGTGTTGATGAATGCAGAAAAGAAAAGACAGAAGTCACTCCAGTGTAATTCGAAGATAAGCAGTAAGCGTTTCAACGCTCTAATGGGTGTAGTGTTAGCAGTTGGAGACAGTAAAAGTAGCTCTGCAGTTGATGATCTCAATTGCCACACACAACCATCCCAGGTGCTTGCTTTAACTTCGCGCTGTCAAATGTGGTTGCATGTTGCATATGGTGTCTAGCTTGTATTTCTTCCAATTTGGTTAAATTGCATCTGCTTACTTTACACATTATACCTTTGATAATGACATGCCTTCCTGTTTTTGATACATACTACATATGTCTATTAACCATGTTCGTACATCAAACTAATGCTCTTTTGTATCCCTCGTCAATCACTTATGATGAGACAGTCACCCGGGTGGGTTACTGTGAGACGCCCTACTCGTTTAAAGAGTGCAGTGTCATCCTCCCCACATGATTCTCAAGAAACAGCAAGGCTAAATGAAGATAGTCAACGTAGCTCTCTAGTTGATCACCGCAATCCCCCCACACCACCATCGCAGGTGCTTGCTCTTACTTGGCAGTGTGATATGTGGTTGCATGTTGCATATGGTGTCTACCTTGTAATGCTTCTAATTAGGGTAAATTGCATCTGCTTAGTTAACACATTATACCTGTGAATATGACATGCCTTCCTGTTTTTGGTACATACTACGTCTTTCTATTAACCATGTTCTTACATCAAACTACTTCTCTTGTGTATCCCTCACCAATGCTCCTAATTTGTTAAATTGCATCTCCTTAGCTTACACATTATACATGTGAATATGACACGCCTTCCTGTTTTTGGTACATACTACATCTGCCTATCACACCATGTTCTTACATCAAACTACTGTTCTTGTGTATCCTGCGTCTATCGCTTATGATGAGACAGTCAGGCACGTGGGTTAATATGAGACGCAATACTCTTATAAAGAATGCAATTTCATCCTCTCCACATGATTCTCAAGAAACAACAAGCCTAAATGAAGATATTGAACATTGCTCTGTACCTGAAGACAGCACTTCCCCTACACCACCATCACAGGTGCTTGCTCCAACTTCGCAGTGTGATATTTGGTTGCATGTTGCATACGGTGTCTAGCTTGTAATGCTTCTAATTAGGGTAAATTGCATCTGCTTAGTTTACACACTATACCTGTGAATATGACATGTCTTCCTATTTTTGGTACACACTACATCTATGTGTTAACCTTGTTCTTACATGAAACTACCTCTCTTCTGTATCCTGCATCAATTACTTACGATGAGTCACCTTTATTCGTTGCATATTGCATATTATTTCTAGCCTGTTGCCATGTATTGCTTCTAATTTGGTCAAATACATTTGTTAGGGCACCCTTTTAATTTGGCAGAGTGATATTGGTTTCATCTTTCATATGGTTTCTAGCTTCCATCGATTCTAATAAGTTCAAGTACCTTGTGCTTAGTTTACACTTTATACATCATACATGTCAATATGTCACGCCGTCCTGTTTTCATACATATTCCATCCTCCTATCATGCGGCTGCCTTACATGAAAGTAGTGTTCGTCAGTATCATGCATCAATAAGTTCTGAAGAGCAGATTTTATTCCTTTTTCTTGTGGGTTTGACTTGACAAGGCAAAATCAAGAAAGAGGAAGGAAAAGAGTAGGGAAGGCGATGATGGTGGTCCTCTGCAGCAACGTAAACGGAGCATCTGTACCGATTCTCCTTGTACTGATAGTGCATTACATGGTCCAAGTCTCCGCTCCCCTACTCCACCATCCAAGGTGCTTTCTCTAACTTGGCAGTGTGTTATCTGGTTGCATGTTGCATATGGTGTCTAGCTCGTATTGCTCCTAATTAGTGTAAACTGCATCTACTTAGCTTACACATGATACATGTGAATATGACATGCTTTCTTGTTTTTGGTACATACTATATCTGTCTATCACACCATGTTCTTACATGAAACTACTCTTCTTGTGTATCCTGCATCAGTCACTTATGATGGGACACCTTTAAGTTGGCAGTGTGATATTGGTTTGCGTCTTGAATATGATTTCTAGCATGTATTGCTTCTAGTTTGATGAACGCCACCTATGACGAGACAGTTTTAACTTGGCAGAGTGATATTGATTGCACCTTCCATATGGTGTCTTGCAGTGTTTCTAATTTGTTGAAGTGCCTTCTGCTTAGTTACCACATCATAGGTGTGAATATGTCAAGCCGTCCATTTTTTCGTATATTTCATCCTCGTATCATGACTTTGCCTTTCATCAGAGTAGTGTTCGTCAGTATCATGCATGAATGAGTCCTGAAGAGCGAATAATATTCCTTTTTCTTGTCGGTATGAACTCACAATGCAAAATCAATAAAGCTAAAGGAAATTGGCAAGGCATTGGATGATGGTGGTCCTTCCGAGCAACTGAAACGGAGGTTCTCTACAGATTCTACTCCGCCATCCTCCCAACAAGATTTGCAAGACAACGCAAGGCTAGACAGTCAACGTAGCTGTGTAGATGATGAGCACATCTCCCCTACTCCACCATCACAGGTGCTTGCTCTAACTTGGCACTATTATATGTGGTTCCATGTTGTGTATGATGTCTAGCTTGTATTGCTTCTAACTTTGTTGAATTGCATCTGCTTACTTTACACATAATGCCTGTGAATATGACATGTGTTCCTGTTTCTACATCAGACTACTATTCTTGCATATCCCGCATCAGTCACTTATGATAAGGCACCTTTAAGTCGCCACTGTGATATTGGTTGTGTCTTGCATATGATTTCTAGCATATACTGCTTCTAATTTGTTGAAACGCCATAAAGTTTGAACTTGGCAGAGTGATATTGGTTGCATCTTTCATATGGTGTCTAGCTTGCAGTGCTTCTAATTTGTTGAAATGCCTTCTGCTTAGTTACCACATCATAGGTGTGAATATGTCACACCATCCTGTTTTTCATACATATTCCATCCCCGCATCATGTGTTTGCCTTTCATCCGAGTAGTGTTCGTCAGTATCGTGCATGAATGAGTTCTGAAGAGCGAATTTTATTCCTTTTTCTTATCGGTTTGACTTCACAATGCAAAATCATTACAGCTTAAGGAAATTAGTCCGGCAGTGGATGATGGTGGTCCTTCGGAGAAACTCAAATAGGGGGTCTCTACAGATTCTACTCTGCCATCCTCCCAACAAGATTCGCAAGACAACACAAGGCTGGACAGTCAACATAGCTGTGTAGATGATGAGCACATCTCCCCTACTCCACCATCACAGGTGCTTGCTCTAACTTGACACTATTATATGTGGTTGCATGTTGCGTATGATGTCTAGCTTGTATTGCTTCTAACTTGAATTGCATCTACTTACTTTACACATAATGCCTGTGAATATGACACATGTTCCTGTTTCTAGAACATACATGTACACGATGAGCACATCTCCCCTACTCCACTATCACAGGTGCTTGCTCTTACATGGAACTGTTATACGTGGTTGCGTTTTCCGTATGATGTCTAGTTTGTATTGCTTCTGATTATGTTGAATTGCATATGTGTAGCTTACAACTTATACCTGCAACGAACACTTACCCATAAGGCAAATTTAACTTGGGACTGTGATGTAGGTTGCATCTTGCATTGTCTTCTAGCCTGTACTGCTTCTAATTTCTTGAAATGGCACTTACGACGAGACACTTTTTACCTGATAGAGTGATATTGGTTGCATGTTCATATGGTGCTAGCTTTCATTTCTTCTAATTTTGTTGAAATGCCTTCCGCTTACTGTTTTTTCATACATATTCCATCCTCCTATCGTACGTGTGAATATGAAATGCTGTCTTTTTTGTATATATTCCATCCTCCTGCGCTTGCCTTACATCAAAGTAGTGTTCGTCTGTATCATGCATCAACCAGTTATGCAGAGCTAATTTTATTCATTTTCTTGTGGTTTTGACTTCATAAGGCAATATCAGAAAATAGGAAGGAAAAGAGTAAGTTAGGGGATGTTGGTGGTACTCCGCACCGACGCAAACAGAGACTCTCTAGATTTGCCACTGCTACTGCTAATGAAGTTGAAGTCCCAAGTCTACATGATGAGTTCATCTCCCGCACTCCACCATCGCAGGTGCTTGCTCTAAGTTGACAGTGTGATAATTGGCTTCATGTTGCATATGTTGTCTAGCATGTATTTCTTCTATTTTGATTAAATTGCACCCGCTGAGTTTATACGTTATACATGTGCATCTGACATGGCTTCATGTGTCTAGAATACACTGCATCTATCTATCATACCATGTTCTTACATCAAAGTACTGCTGTTGTGTATCCCGCATCAGTAACTCATGATTAGACGCTTTTAACATGGCAGTTTGATAGTGGTTGCATCTTGCATTGATTTCTACGTTGTACTGCTTCTAATTTTTCGAATTGCCACTTATGACAAGACACTTTTAACTTGGCAGAGTAATATTGGTTGCATCTTTCATATGGTGTCTAGCTTGCATTACTTCTATTTTCTTGAAAATCCTTCTGCTTAGTTTGCACATCGTAGTTGTGAATATTTCATGTCGTCCTATTTTTCTTACATATTCCATCCTCATACGGTTGTCTTACATCAAAGTATTGCTTGTCTGTATCATGCATCAATGAGTTCTGAAGAGTGATTTTATTCTTTTGTGTTGTGGGTACAGCTTGACATGGCAAAGTCAAAAAAGAGCAAGGAAAATAATATAGTAGGGAGTGTTGTTACTCGTCGGGTGAAACGGAAAAGGCTCTGCCGTCGAGATTCTGCTGGTACTTATAGTGCAGTAGAAGGTCCAAGTCCACCGGCTAAATCTACAAACACAGTATCACCTGCTCCACCAGCTGCAGCATCCGCTTCAACTGTACCAGCATCTCAACCAGTTACTCGTTCGTTTGCTCCAGAACTGGCCAGTTCCCAAGCTGCCTTCACACCTAACACTACTTCTGAAGCATTGTTGACACAACAGGACTTGGCAAGATCATATGAACCTCATGAGCATCAACACCAAGACGGTACCTGACCGAGTCAAGTTGCAGTTGCATGCTCCTTTATATGTACTCTCACAGTTTGATGTACACTAACACTTTCCATATTCGTTGTTGAACTAGCACCACGGCGCAAGCGGAAACAGACATCAGGGATAATGCTTGACAAATTAACAAAATCTAAAGGAGGAAGAATGGAGATCCATTTTGAGGCAGGTTTAAAAAGGCTACATGATGCTACAGAGTCAGCCAAGTTAGTATCAGAGGCAGCCGTTGCCGTTAGGTGTCATGCGCGTATCCTCCCAACGTGGATCCAGTACAGGAATGAGAAAGACAATACCCAGTTTAACACCTTCCTTGACCATTTATCTGTAAGTAATGTTATTCATCGCAATTAGTAATATTGTCTTGCTCTGTCCCATACTTTCTAGCTTCCTCCAAATAAGACTCGCATTCTTTTTTCAACAGATGAGGTTCAAGTTGGATCCGAAAGATGATGCAACTAAACAAGCATGCACTCATGTTTTTCAATCTGCTCTGCGACAGTATCAGTACCACCTTAGAAAATCTCACTTTGAAGGCAAGGCTAACAATGAAATCACCCAAACATCTTAGGTGGAATATATTACAGATGAAGACTGGACAGCCCTCGTTAAACACTGGTCTGATCCAAAGTATCAGGTAGGCTATATGTATTTGATCAGACCACATATTGAACTTGTATTTATGTATGTGCCTTACAAGAGTATCTTCTTCTAGGCTAACTGTTTGAAGAACAAAACCAACCGTTCTAAAGTGAAATTCCAACAGACAACAGGATCTCGTAGTTATATTGCACACTGCGAGGCTCTTGTAAATAGCTGCTACTTCCTTCTTCTTTTTTGTGCCATATTATCGTATCTATATTGACTTGTTCCAAATACAGCGAAAAGCCCGTGCGGACCAAAAAGAACCTGAACCGAATGCAATGCAAATCTTCAAGGATTGCCACACCAGCAAGATGAAGGGCATGAGCACACCAGTTCAAGCCGCTGTTGTAAGTCCTTACTCCTCCTGCCTTGAACTGATTGGTACTGTGATGTGTTCATTTAACTACTTGGTTTGCAGCCAATGTCAGTTCTCTGTTCACTTTTATACACAGTTGTCTTAACGTATCATTTCACCTTACATGGTTTAAAAGAGATGAAGGATATTCTTTTGGTCTTGATATGTAATCTAGTTGTTATGTTCACGTGCGCACACAATGATAAAATAGCCTGTTTGTTTTATATATGTTTGCCCATGATATGAATGATGTTATACTATGTTCATCCTACTTTAAACCATGTCTCTTTATCCTTAGATGTCAACGAATGTGAGGAAATAGACAATACAGTAGGCATGCTACATGGACATATGTTCCGAAAGTGGTTTTATTATGTAGTTGGCACTACAATACATGCTAATGTATTACAGTAGTTCACCAAATAAGTTATGTATAAATGTTTAACCTACTTTGTTTGTTTTTATCTCATTAGTAACTCACCGGTACACTAATCTACAAGTTCAAACTTTCAGGAAGCTATGGAACAAATGATTGAACAGCCACAACCACCTGAAGGTGACGAGGCTACTACAGGCACAATGTCACCTCTTGCTGCAGTGCGCCAGTATCTCTCCACTAACAGTGCAAAAAGCACCTTCCTGCGTAATTCTGGATTGGTTTTCAAGGTAACCTTGTCCAAATCGCCTACTGAACAAAATGTTCTTGCTAGACAGAGTGATATATCTATGCTCCAGACACAAGTCCAATCCCTAATGGACGTTGTTTCGGAAACAAGAATAGTGGTTGAGAAATGTCGTCAAGATATGAATGGTTTTGAAACCAGACTATCAGACATTTGCTTCGTTGTTGAAGAGCAATGGCGGAAAAAAGGTGGAGATCGTGCTGCTCCATCAGATTCTACAGCCTGAAACATTAGCACTCAGGTCAAATGATCTGTTCTTCTATACATCTGATGGTGCTTTTATCTGGAAGGACTATAAACTTTATGCCAACAGGCCTTTTGTTGTATGATTGGAATTTATTTTGTTGTGATACAACATTTATGATGCTGCCACAGGCTGCAGTAATTATGACGCTATTTTTGTATAGTGTAGGTTTATCTTAGTAATGTATTCGGACGAAAGCTTCGTAGGAGCCCAACATGCCAACATTCGTCGGGCCCATTCCAATTGGGCTAAAAACGATTACGGGACGAAATTGGCATGTAGCCCACTAAAAATATCTGGGCTTAAATTAGCATAAGCTTTCAAATTTTTCTGGTAGGCCTGTGCCCATAGTGGGTCTTTAATAGGCCTAAACATAATTTGGGCCCTCGGTAAAAGTAGGCCGTTTACAGGTGTAAATATGTTGAGCCCATAAAAACATGGGCCTTTAATAGACCGAAAGTGAGATTGGGCCCTGATTGTGCCAAATAACCCACTGGACTTAGCAGGCCGAAATGGTGGCACATTTACGATGCGTATATTTGACAGGCCGAAATCCGGATGGGCCGTAAATGCACCGACCTAATACATGGGCCTTTAACAGGGCGGAACTTCGGTCGGGCTAGATTATCATCATTTTTATATGGGCCGTTAATGGGCCCGATCAGATGTTGGGCCACATATGGCCCATGGTTTACGTCCGGCGTTAACGGGCCGGAAATGACAACAGGCCAAAAGTGGGCCAAATCTATAGTGGGCCTCTAATAGGCCGAATGACAGACATGGCCAAATATGACCCAAATCCTTCACGGTCGTTTATGGGCCGAAAGTTTTGATGGCCTGTAAATGGGCCCAAATGAAGTCGGACCTTTAACAGGCCGGAAATACATCGGGCCGTAATTCGGCCCAATTACTTAGCGGACTGTTAACGGGCCAGAAGTGACCATGGGCCGCATTGATGACAAGTTTAGACCAGGCCGTTGACGGGCCGATTTGACAGAGAATGTTGGGCCTTTAGCTGGGTTGGCCCATTATGGTATGTAGAATCTTGTGGGCCTTTAGCTGGGCCGGCCCATTGTGGTCCACAAAATCTTGTGGGCCTTTAGCTGGGCCGGCCCATTATGGTCCGCTAAATTTGGGGGGCCTTTAGCTGGGCCGGCCCATTATGGTCCGCTAAATCTTATGGGCCTTCGGTTGGGCCGGCCCATTTAAACTTTGTGGGCCACTTTTGGGCCAGTCCACGTGTCAACATATCATCGGCCCATCTCGACCATTGGATGAGTGACACCTGTGCCAACGCGGAGCTGACACGTGGATCCGTTAGCCAATGAGAATTTTACACGTGGAAAATTGGCATTGGTCGTGGCTGTTAACGGGTTATCGGATTCAAAATCCGACCCGATAGCTTAACAGCGTTCCGTTACGGTGGATGCCATGTGTGGGTCACCCTTGACGAAAGCACTTCTGTGACGCGCGATTTATCATCATGGAAGTGGACACTTCTGTGATGATAATTTTGGTAATGTCATGGAACACTTCTACGACAGCACAGGTATGACTATCTTGATTCTGTCATAAATTTTTCATGGATGTACATGCATGACAAAAAACGCGACCTACTGTGACAAACACGTATCATCACGGAAGTGTATTTTTTTGTAGCGATAGTCCTTGGACATTATCAATGATGTGTATCAGCAAGTACGTGACTTGTTTGTGGGACTATGCATTGTATCATGACTGTCCTAAAAGGTCCCTAGTCGAAAGGGCTGTGTGGACGCGCAGCCGACTAGACTAGCATATGACACAGTCGATGGCTTGGTCTCACTAGCCATGGAGCATTGGATGCTAACCGGATAATATGGACTTGGAAAGGTCTGGTCGGATTCGACGTAGTTGGATCCGAGTCGAGATAAGGTCCAAGTCGGACAGTCCCAACTATGAGATGCAGCGATATGTCATATGTGAGTCTCTAGTAAAACATACGTTCTATGTCCTAAGACCTGAGCTGACGCATGTACTCGGGATGGTGACAGACTTGCTTTGGGCCGACCAAACGCTACTCCGTGACTGGGTAGTTACAAAGGTAGGTTTCGGGTTTGTCCAGTCCCATGTTGCGAGATATGGTCGAGCAAGATGGGATTTTCACCTCCGATCAGGAGAGATATACTCTGGGCCCCTCGTGTGATCCGACCAGGATAAGCATGGCCATGCAACAAGGATTATGAGATAATCCGAATTGTGGTCGGCATCACTGGAACGAGAAAGAGGTTGGGCTAGCACAAGGATGATAGTCTCGCCTTGAGCCCGCCAACATATATCGTGCGGCAAAGGGAACAGAAGTGTGACACATTGTACAGGTTTGCCTAACCATCTTCATGGTCCGCTTGGTGTTCGCCATGCCTTGCTAGAGGCCACTACCAATCGTGCAGTTCGGAGGTAATCCGAACTGCGACCAAGCCGACTTGAACCTAAGGGGTCGCGCGCTTAAGGGAAGGAACCTAGGAGGTCGGTTCATAGGACACTGGTCGGATGTGATCCGAACTGGACTAGGAACGTGACCGAGTAGACTTTGGGCTTTAGGGTCCGTGCGAGGCCCAAGTGTTGAGCCTGCGACGGACACCTATATAAAGTGGAGGTGTGGCACACTCATGTGGTTGATGGCTTCGGCGCTGCGACTAGGGTTTGCATGTGTTGCGAATAGCCACCTCCACTCGTCGCCGACTGTGTGATCGGACCTAGCAGTCCGCCGCACGGTGTTCCTCCTGCACGCGCGGATACCGTTAGAGGCGGTGCACTTGCGCCGCTCCGGCGAACGTGTACGTGGGATCGGACGACTAGCTGTTCGAAGGAGATCGGACGAGGAGGAGACGATCCACGCGGATGCGCTGCCCCAACTCTTCTTCCGCTGCACGGCACTGCGCGTCTAGTGGTAACGAACTGTGATCCATCTCCCGTAGCATGTTCTTGGTTGTTCTGCGCGTAGGAATTTTAATTTGCAGTCGACGCACCCTACCGTAGAACCCAACATGCACCCTCCCTCCACCCCTCTATTTATAGGGAGAAGGGGGAAGGGGGCCAGCCCCTCTAGATGGGATCTAGAGGGGCGGCGGCCAAGGGGGAAGGGGGCTTGCCCCCCAAGCCAAGGGGGGCGCCCCCTTTAGGGTTCCCCCCAACCCTAGGCGCATGGGCCCTGGGGGGGTAGCGCCCAGCCCACTTGGGGCTGGTTCCCTTCCACCTACAGCCCATAAGGCCCTCTGGGGCAAG
>NC_057798.1:760783516-760822618 GCF_018294505.1 Triticum aestivum | reverse complement strand
GGACCCCTAGAACCCCTCCGGTGGTCCCGGTACAATATCGGTATACCCCTGAATATTTCTGGTGACCATATGTTGACTTCCCATATATAAATCTTCGCCTTCGGACCATTCCGGAACTCCTCGTGACGTCCGGGATCTCATCTGGGACTCCGAACAACATTCGGTAATCACATACAAATCTTCCTTATAATCCTAGAGTCATCGAACCTTAAGTGTGTAGACCCTACGGGTTCGGGAATCATGCAGACATGACCGAGACAGCTCTCCGGCCAATAACCAACAGCGGGATCTGGATACCCATGTTGGCTCCCACATGTTCCATGATGATCTCATCAGATGCACCATGATGTCGAGGATTCAAGCAATCCCGTATAAAATTCCCTTTGTCAATCGGTACATTACTTGCCCGAGATTCGATCGTCGGTATCCCAATACCTCGTTCAATCTCGTTACCGGCAAATCACTTTACTCGTTCCGTAATGCATGATCCCGTGACCAACTACTTAGTCACATTGAGCTCATTATGATGATGCATTACCGAGTGGGCCCAGAGATACCTCTCCGTCATATGGAGTGACAAATCCCAGTCTCGGTTCATGCCAACCCAACAGACACTTTCGGAGATACCTGTAGTGCACCTTTATAGCCACCTAGTTACGTTGTGACATTTGGTACACCCAAAGCATTACTAAGGTATCCGGGAGTTGCACGATCTCATGGTCTAAGGAAATGATACTTGACATTAGAAAAGCTTTAGCAAATGAACTACACAATCTTGTGCTATGCTTAGGATTGGGTCTTGTCCATCACATCATTCTCCCAATGATGTGATCCCGTTATCAATGACATCCAATGTCCATAGTCAGGAAACCATGACCATGTGTTGATCAATGAGCTAGTCAACTAGAGGCTCACTAGGGACTTGTTGTGGTCTATGTATTCACACATGTATTACGGTTTCCAATCAATACAATTATAGCATGAACAATAGACAATTATCATGAACAAAGAAATATAATAATAACCATTTTATTATTGTCTCTAGGGCATATTTCCAACGCTAAGAATTGAGCTAAAGCAACTCTAATGGTGTGAGCACAACAATGCTTTATGTAAAAGTGGTAACCCCACTTGTGCTTAAACGATGAGTATGACCTATGATAAAATGTTCTCATTTGACTCCTAAGTCAACTACTCATATATAGATGACCTAGTCATCACCAATTTCTTGATAGATGCTAGAGTGTTTGTGCATGCTTTGTCACATATTTAATTTGTGATTTTATTGTGTGAGCATGTTGGATGCATATTTTACTCATTTGAGGACATCCATTTGTTGCTTTGATTGTTTGCCTTTTTCTCTTTTGCCAAATGGATGGACAAGAATGCCTAAGAACTCCCTCTAGCTATCTATGCTTTCTTCGTCTCAAACTCTATTCATGCTACATCACAAAGTTTGATCAAGTCAGATTCGAACCACTCTGTGTGAGGAGCACTCGAAGTCCCCGATTCGTCATAGACTTAAACTTCCAAAACCTCTTTGTGCATTTCGGTCTGACCGATTCACCCTTTTCGGTCATACCGAGATCACTAAGTTGATCTAGGTTTTCAATCTCGGTGCAACCGATTAGAACCTTTCGGTCACACCGAGTTGCAGTAACTGCTCACAGTTTTGCATCTCAGTGCCACCGAGTTGTTCCACTCGGTCACACCGACAGGGTCAGGCTATATATTCTGACGGGTCAAATTTTGGAAAATTTTCTGAAACCCTTCACCCGACGTAACCTACTCTGCCTCTTCGGGTCTCCGGATTGTCTTCTCGCCGCCAGCAACCTCCCACCGATGGTCTCCGCCACTGTCGATGGCAATCTGCTCCGCCGTTGCCACTGTAACAAACACTCGCCGCTCTAGGGGAAGTGTTCGACCCCTTGTGCTGTCTTTTTCACTCTGATTCCTAGCACAAGGACAATGCCATGTTTCTTGCCACGATTGAGATCGATCCATCCAGCTAAAACTTCCTTAGGTCTAGATTGATTCAAAAAATTTAGGGTTAGCTCTCCATAGAACTCATCTCGGACCGACCGAACTGTAGAAATCGGTCTCACCGATTCGGCCTTGGCCATTGCACATGCGCTTTTCGGTCTGACCGAAACGTGCAAATCGGTGTGGCCGAGTTCAAGATTCTGTGAAACCCTAGCAATCTCGGTGCCACCAAACTTTGACTCGGCCCTACCGAGTTCACTAGTTTAGGTTCCAAGTGTTGCTTCGGTATCACCGAGTGTGTCAATTCGGTAGCTCCAAGATCTCTTCTGTAGAGAACTAAAACTAAGCTTTTTGACTCAATTTTTTTGCAAAACCTCGGTACTTTGTGATGCTCATCTACTCTACCTCATCTACAACCTATTCATAGGGTCTGCTGACAGTTTGCCTGAAGATGTCTGATCAAAGCGATAGTCAGAACAAGTCAGAGGAACAGGTTCAGTTGAGTGAGGGCACTAATCCCTCCAGAAGCTATGATGAGGGTAGTAGGAGCACAACTAGTAACTTGCCAAAGGCAGCTACCAGGACAAGGAAGAAGAAAACCTCAGATTCTGAAGATGAGGATTATGTGGCTGTTGAGGATGAGGCCACTTCAAGGAAAAAGGTGTTGAAAAAGGAGTATGGCACAGTTGTTGCATCTAAGCCAGGAATGAAAACAAAGGCTCCAGCAAGAAGAATTCCAATGTCAAAATCCAGAGCCTCAACTGTTGAAGCTTCCAAGTCAAAGAAAGTTTCCACAGGTGAAACTATGAAGTTCACCATTGAATTAGATGATGGTGAAGCAGCAGGTGATGGTAAGAAGAAGAAGAGGGAAAGAACCACTACTGCCAAAGTTCTTGGCAACCCCTCCATGATGAGAGATTCAGAAGAAGAAGAAGAAGAAGAGGATGCTGCACCAGCACCCAAAGCTCAGAAGCTCATGGGAGATGCAATCAGATCAGGGGCTGCTCCATCTAAGCCCAAAGCTGCTCCCAAGGCTGCTGCTCCAGCTCAAAAGCCTAAACCCAAGAGGAACACCCGAAGTATTCCAGCTGAGGAGAAGAACAAGGCCCCAGTGCCTGAAGCTGAAGAAGAAGAAGATGATTCACTTGTTTGGAGAAAACTGAAGCCCAAGATCCCTGACCACAATGATGCACATCCTGTTGCAGAAACATGAAAATCAGGAAGGATTCAAGACTGAGATTATGGAGACAGTCTGATCCATATGTTGTCAGGAGAAGAACTATTGTTGACTACAGGTTTCACACTAAGGAACAGTAAGACTTTTATGAGACAATTTTGCTTGACAAGAAGCCTATTGTCTGTGACATGAGATGGGTTGACTGGGAGTCAAGGAGAATGAAGATCACTATACATGTGTATATGACAGCTTCAAAGCATGTGGAGTTGATACATTTGTTTCCCAGAAGCTCACTGAGGGAGTTCCGGACTAGGGGGTGTCCGGATAGCCAAACTATCATCATCGGCCGGACTCCAAGACTATGAAGATACAAGATTGAAGACTTCGTCCTGTGTCTGGATGGGACTTTCCTTAGCGTGGAAGGCAAGCTTGGCGATACGGATATGTAGATCTCCTACCATTGTAACCGACTCTGTGTAACCCTAGCCCTCTCCGGTGTCTATATAAACCGGATGGTTTTAGTCCGTAGGACGAACAACAATCATACCACAGGCTAGCTTCTAGGGTTTAGCCTCCTTGATCTCGTGGTAGATCTACTCTTGTAACACACATCATCAATATTAATCAAGCAGGACGTAGGGTTTTACCTCCATCAAGAGGGCCCGAACCTGGGTAAAACATCGTGTCCCTCGTCTCCTGTTACCATCCGCCTAGACGCACAGTTCGGGACCCCCTACCCAAGATCCGCCAGTTTTGACACCGACATTGGTGCTTTCATTGAGAGTTCCTCTGTGTCATTGCCGATAGGCTCGATGGCTTCTTCGATCGTCATCAACGATGCAGTCCAGGGTGAGACCTTCCTCCCCGGACAGATCTTTGTATTCGGCGGCTTTGCACTGTGGGCCAATTTGCTTGGCCATCTAGAGCAAATCGAAAGTTACGCCCCTAGCCGTCAGGTCAGATTTGGAAGTTTGAACTTCACGGCCGACATCCGTGGGGACTTGATCCTCGATGGATTCGAGCCACAGCCGAGCGTGTCGCACTGTCACGACGGGCATGATTTAGCTCTGCTGTTGGACAGTACCCTGGAGGCCGCACTCGAGCCCGCTCCGATCTTCAATTCGGAGCCGGCTGCGCAGATCGAGGACGGATGGCTAGACATCGCCTCGGGGGTTGCAACCTCTACGACGATAGAGCCGAACACTGACCTTGTTCCTCACGAAGCTCGCGGCTTCGAGGTGCCGGACTCCTCGCCGGACTCCGAACCTCCCGCGCCCCCTCCGATCGAATCCGATTGGGCGCCGATCATGGAGTTCACCGCGGCGGACATCTTTCAACACTCACCTTTTGGCAACATCTTGAGTTCGCTAAAGTATCTCTCATTATCAGGAGAGTCTTGGCTGGACTGCGGCCAGGACGGTTGGGATGCGAACGACGAAGAAATTCAAAGCCCACCCACCACCCACTTGGTAGCCACTGTCGATGATCTAACCGACATGCTAGACTACGACTCCGAAGACATCGACGGTATGGACGACGATGCCGGAGACGACCAAGAACCAGCGCCTAATGGGCACTGGAAAGCCACCTCATCATATGACATATACATGGTGGATATCCCAAAGGATGGGAATGGCGAAGGGGCAGCGGAGGATGACCCCTCCAAGAAACAGCCCAAGCGTCGGCGTCAGCGGCGCCGCTCTAAATCCCGCCACAGCAAGAATGAAGATTCTGACACCGAAGATAATAATACACCGGACAGTGCCGAAGACAACCCACTCCAGCAAGATCCAGCGTAGGAGGACGGAGACGCCAGCCCTCATGAGAGAGCGGCAGAAGAAGAGGTAGAGGACTACATGCCTCCCTCCGGAGATGAGGCAAGCCTCGACGACGATGAATTCGTCGTGCCTGAGGATCCCGTCGAACAAGAGCGTTTTAAATGCAGGCTTATGGCCATGGCGAACAGCCTCAAGAAAAAGCAGCAACAGCTTAGAGCTGATCAAGATCTGCTAGCCGACAGATGGACTGAAGTCCTCGCGGCCGAAGAGCATGAGCTCGAACGCCCCTCCAAAAGCTACCCTAAACGCAAGCTGCTCCCCCGATTAGAGGAGGAGGCGTATGAACCCGCATCACCAGGAGACAATACGGCTGACCGACCACCCCGTGGTCGCGACAAAGAGGCCTCTAGGCCCTTCACTAGACCCGTACCCCGGCATCGCTCGAAAGGCACAAGGCCACAGGGGAACGCTCCGGACTTGCGAGATATATTGGAGGATAGGGCAAGACAATCAAGATCGATCTATGGATCACGTGAGCGCCCCATGATACGTGACGACAACCGTCGCGCCAGACACAGTAAGTCCGACCGGGCCGAACAAAACAGACAAAGCTCTTTTGAGCTCCGTCATGATATCGCCCAGTACAGAGGCGCCGCACACCCACTATGCTTCACAGATGAAGTAATGGATCATCAAATCCCCGAAGGGTTTAAACCCGTGAATATTGAATCTTACGATGGCACAACAGACCCAGCGGTTTGGATCAAAGACTATCTCCTTCACATCCACATGGCCCGTGGTGACGATCTTCACGCCATCAAATATCTTCCCCTCAAGCCTAAAGGACCAGCCCGGCATTGGCTTAACAGCTTGCCAGCAGAGTCAATTGGGAGTTGGGAAGAACTGGAAGCTGCATTTCTCAATAACTTCCAAGGCATGTATGTGCGACCACCAGACGCTGATGACCTAAGCCACATAATTCAGCAGCCAGACGAATCGGCCAGACAATTCTGGACACGGTTCTTAACCAAGAAAAACCAAATCGTCGACTGTCCGGATGCGGAGGCCCTTGCAGCCTTCAAGCATAATATCCGCGATGAGTGGCTTGCCCGGCACCTGGGACAGGAAAAGCCGAAATCCATGGCAGCCCTCACATCACTCATGACCCGCTTCTGCGCGGGTGAGGACAGCTGGCTAGCACGCAGCAACAGCCTCAGCAAAATTCTGGCAGTCTGGATATCAAGGACCGTAATGGCAGGCCGCGTCGTAACAAAAACAAATGCCGCATTAATGGCGACAACAGTGAAGATACGGCAGTCAATGCCGGATTCAGAGGCCCTAAACCCGGTCAGCGGAAAAAGCCATTCAAAAGAACTACTCCGGGTCCGTCCAATTTGGATCAAATACTCGACCGCTTGTGCCAGATACACGGCACCCCCGAAAAGCCAGCTAATCACACCAACAGGGACTGTTGGGTATTCAAGCAGGAAGGCAAGTTAATTGCCGAAAACAATGACAAGGGGCTACATAGCGATGACGAGGAAGAGACCCGACCGCTGAACAATAGAGGACAGAAGGGTTTCCCCCCACAGGTGCGGACGGTGAACATGATATACGCAACACACATACCCAAAAGGGAGCGGAAGCGTGCACTCAGGGATGTATACACGATGGAGCCAGTCGCCCCGAAGTTCAATCCATGGTCTTCCTGCCCGATCACTTTTGACCGAAGGGACCACCCCACCAGCATCCGCCATGGCGGATTCGCTGCATTGGTCCTAGACCCAATCGTCGATGGATTTCACCTCACCAGAGTCCTGATGGACGGCGGCAGTAGCCTGAACCTGCTTTATCAGGACATAGTGCGCAAAATGGGCATAGACCCCTCAAGGATTAAACCTACCAAGACTACCTTTAAAGGCGTCATACCAGGTGTAGAAGCCAATTGTACAGGCTCAGTTACACTGGAAGTGGTCTTCGGATCCCCGGATAACTTCCGAAGCAAGGAGTTAATCTTCGACATAGTTTCGTTCCGCAGCGGCTATCATGCCCTGCTTGGACACACCGCGTTTGCAAAGTTCAATGTGGTGCCGCACTACGCATACCTAAAACTAAAGATGCCAGGTCCTCGAGGAGTCATCACGGTCAACGGAAACACTGAACATTCTCTCCGCACAGAGGAACATACAACGGCTCTCGCGGCAGAAGTGCAATGCAGCCTCTTAAGGCAATTCTCGAGTCCGACCGTTAAGCGGCCGGACACAGCTAAGTGCGCCCGGAGTAATCTACAACAAGACCACCTGGCACGTTCCGAGCACGCGTAGCAGTGCGGCCCCATCCCCAGCCCGTGTAAAACGTCAAGACAGGTCCTTCGCGTACACCATTACGCTCTGAAGATACCATGGGCATGGGGAGAGGGGCGCGACCACGATAGGCCCAGACTGCGGCTCAACCACACCAGGGGCTCTCAAGTGTGTCGTTCTTTTTCTTTTTTCTTTTTTCTCCTTTTTATTTTTACCCACAGGACTCCGTTCGTCAGAGGCCCTGTCCGGCAGTAGACCTGCCGAACTCACGATGCAATAGCCAGGGAAGAAGAAAGGCTACAGCGAATATCCAGGTGGTCTCCATTACGAGCATTAAATCTGTTTTATGCACCATTCCGCAGCCTACCCCTGGAGGGGGACATGTTTAACAGTCCCATCCCTTGCTTATCGCACCATTTGTATCATTCTGCACTTATAGCAGTTTTTCTTGAATAAGTAATGCAGCACCTTTTTGCTTCCAATTGCATTTCTCTTTTATACATATGTTCATTTATGACATTACGCATCCGTACGTTTTGGTACGGCCAAATACACCAGGGGCTTATGTTTCCCGCATCATGGTGTGATAAGTCCGAACACTTTCACAAGTGCGGCACCCCGAACTTATAGCACTATATGCATCAGCTCCGAATCATGTCTTGGGTCAATAGTTGGGTTTGCCCGGCTCCCATGTTTTGGTACCTTACATTCCATTGTATCGGCTAAGGTAGCACTGGGAGAACCACTGCGATTGCGCCCCAGTTGAGTTGGGTTAACGCCTTAGTGGAGAAAGCTAAAACTGACCGTCATGATGAGGCGAGAGCTAGTCGCTGTTCGAGAGGTTTTTTGCGAGTCCCTAAAGACTTATGCCGCTTAGAGCGAGGAGCCGGTTTTTTGTCCGGCCCAGGCGTGGATAGCGCCCCAAATTCGGCCTTCCGAAGACTAGGAGCTTCGCTGAAATTTAAAATTATAGAATTCTATGGCTAAGTAAGAGTGTTCAAGCATTATAAGTCCGGTTGCCTTGTTCGTTGTGTTGAGCGCCTCCCTAGATGGACCCAAATATGGGAACAAGAGCGCTCAAATTTATCCCGAACACCCCAGCACTCGTGGCATGGGGGCTGAAGCTGACGACTTGCCATCTCTCAAATTTGATAAACAGCCGCACAGAAGGTAATATTTTAAATTAAAAAGCGTTGCTTAGCGCAAATGAACTAAGTTTTCAACGCACAGGATAACAAAATGCGAGTCTACTCAAATATTACATCTTTGGAGCACTCACCCGCAATAGTGCGGGCGCCCTTCAGCACACTCTTATAATACATCTCGGGCGTGCGATGCTCCTTGCCCTCCGGTGGTGGGTCCGTCACGAGCTTCTGGGCATCCATCTTGCCCCAGTGCACCTTTGCACGGGCAAGGGCCCGACGGGCACCTTCAATACAGGCGGAGTGCTTGATGACTTCAACCCACGGGCACGCATCCACCAGCCGCCGCACCAGGCCGAAGTAGCTCCCAGGCATGGCCTCCTTAGGCCACAACCGAACTATGAGGCCCTTAATGGCCTGTTCGGCCGCCTTGTGGAGCTCGACCAGCTGCTTCAGCTGGTCGCTTAGGGGCACCAGATGTCCGGCCTCAGCATACTGAGACCAGAAGACCTTCTCCGTCGAGCTCCCCTCCTCGGCCCGGTAGAATGCGGCAGCATCGGACACGCTGCAAGGAAGATCTGTGAACGCTCCTGGAGAGCTCCGAATTCGGGTAAGCGACAGGTAATTAACACTCACATGCTTACTTTGCATGAAAAATGCCTTACCCGCTGCTATTTTCTTTACCGCCTCGATCTCCTGGAGGGCCTTGTAGGCTTCGGCCTTAGCGGCTTTGGCACTCTCAAGAGCCGTTGCAAGCTCAGACTCTCGAGTCTTCGAGTCACGCTCCAGGCTCTCATGTTTCTGCACGAGATCCTGGAGCTCTTGCTGTACCTCCGCCACCCGCGCCTCCTGCTTCTCTCGCTCGGTGCGCTCCGCAGCCGCATTGCGTTCGGCCGCGGCCACCGCCTCTTTCAGGGTCGCCACCTCGTTAGTGGCCCCTGTAATACCCACGTTATCCTTGTCATCCTTTTTGCAACCAAATTCCTTTTCTGTAAGGTACAATTTTAATAAGGTGTTACTCACCTTCCTTGTCCTCGAGCTGCTTCTTGGCGCGGCCGAGCTCGTTCTCGGACCGCTTGAGGTTTTCCTTCAAAGTATTGACCTTCGCAGTCAGTGCGGCAGAGGTCAGCAGCGCAGCCTGCAATCCCATATCGACATATTTTTTACGACTCCTGCGTATATCTTCTTAGATCCTCAGTCCGGCTTTTATTTTCGAACACCGAACCGAGCATCAGGGGCTACTGTCTATGCGGTACTATTTTACATATCTCAAAATTCTTACCTCAAAGCCTGTTAGAAGGCTGCTGCAGGCTTCGGTCAGCCCGCTCTTGGCGAGCTGCACCTTCTGAATCACCAAACTCATAACAGTGCGGTGTTCCTCTTTGATGGAGGCGCCATCGAGCGCCTCCAACAAGTTATCCAGCGCCTCCGGTTGGACGGCGGCTGCCGGTGTCACGGTCTTGCCCTTCTTACGAAGCGGCCGCCCGCCGGACTCTGGAGCCACTATGGGATCCGGAGCCGAGTTTGGTGCAAAGTCCGGGAGGTTGTCCTGCGACGCCTCCGGGGCCTCCTCCTCTGGGTGGGTCCCTTCCCGGGATCCCACCTCGGCATCGTCCGTGTCACGGGGGGTGGAGGCAGTTGGAAGAGAATCCATATCCGACGCACCTAAGGACCCGCTCGACGAAGTGGGAAGATCGTCCTTGGGCGGACTGCAGGGTTGTATGCGGCATTAGAAAGACACTGTGGCAAAATAGAAAAACCATGAAGTTATTCGGGAGTCCGGATACTCACGATATCGCCAGGGGCTTGGCCCTTCGAGGCCAGTCCTCGTCGTTGTCACTGGCATTGGCAGAGCAGTCCGGGGGAAGAGTTTTTCCCTTCTTGGACCCTTCGGCCTCCCTCGTTGGGGAGGCCTTCCTTTTCTTCTCTCCCCCCGCTGGGGGAGAGGCTTTCTTCTTCTCTTCCTCACCTTGGTGAGAGGAGTCGGCCTCGGAGTCGTCATCCGATAGCACCTGAAAACGGGAACTCTTCCGAGTCCCCGTGGCCTTTTTCTTGGCCTTCTTCTCCGGCACCACGTGGGGTGCCGGAGCCAGCAACCCCGTTAGGCGGGCGTCCGCTGGATCCTCTGGCAAAGGAGTCGGACAGATAGTCCACTCGGCCTTCGCCAGCCAGTCCTGTCAAAGGTAAAGGGAGTTTAGATCCCGCATAGAGTCAAACTATGGAAAACAAGCATCCCGTAAAGGACAAAATCACTTACCTCGTCAGCTGGACGCTGTTGGGGAGCGTAGTAATTTCAAAAAAATTCCTACGTACACACAAGATCATGGTGATGACATAGCAACGAGAGGAGAGAGTGTTGTCCACGTACCCTCGTAGACCGTAAGCGGAAGCGTTATGACAACGCGGTTGATGTAGTCGTACGTCTTCACGATCCGACCGATCCAAGCACCGAACGTACGGCACCTCCAAGTTCAGCACACGTTCAGCTCGATGACGATCCCCGGGCTTCGATCCAGCAAAGCTTCGGGGATGAGTTCCGTCAGCACGATGGCGTGGTGACGATGATGATGTTCTATCAGCATAGGGCTTCGCCTAAACTCCGCGACGATATAACCGAGGTGGAATATGGTGGAGGGGGGCACCGCACACGGCTAAGGAACGATCTGTAGATCAACTTGTGTTGTCGTGCCTAGAGGTGCCCCCCTGCCCTCGTATATAAAGGAGCAAGGGGGGAGGGGGCGGCCGGCCTAGGAGGGGCGTGCCAAGGGGAGTCCTACTCCCACCGGGAGTAGGACTCCCTCCTTCCTTGTTGGAGTAGGAGAAGGGGGGAAAGAGGGGGAGAGGAGGAAGGAAAGGGGGGCCGCACCCCTTGTCCAATTCGGACCAGAGGGGGGCTGCGCACCTCCTTCCTTTCGGCTTCTCTCCTCTATTCCCGTATGGCCCAATAAGGCCCATATACTCCCCGGCGAATTCTCGTAACTCTTCGGTACTCCGAAAAATACCCGAATCACTCGAAACCTTTCCGAACTCCGAATATAGTCGTCCAATATATCGATCTTTATGTCTCGACCATTTCGAGACTCCTCATCATGTCCCCGATCTCATCCGGGACTCCGAACTCCTTCGGTACATAAAAACTTATAAACTCATAATATAACTGTCATCGAAACCTTAAGCGTGCGGACCCTACGGGTTCGAGAACTATGTAGACATGACCTAGAACTATTCTTGGTCAATAACCAATAGCGGAACCTGGATGCTCATATTGGCTCCTACATATTCTACGAAGATCTTTATCGGTCAAACCGCATAACAACATATGTTGTTCCCTTTGTCATCGGTATGTTACTTGCCCGAGATTCGATCGTCGGTATCCAATACCTAGTTCAATCTCGTTATCGGCAAGTCTCTTTACTCGTTACATAATGCATCATCCCGCAACTAACTCATTAGTCACATTGCTTGCAAGGCTTATAGTGATGTGCATTACCGAGAGGGCCCAGAGATACCTCTCCGACAATCGGAGTGACAACTCGGGTATTTGCTTGAAATATTAACTTCAATTCCTGGAACATCTCATATGGTCCATGACGTTCAAAACGTTTTTGAAGTCCCGATTCTAAGCCATAAAGCATGGTGCACAAAACTATCAAGTATTCATCATATTGAGCTAGCCAAACGTTCATAACGTCTGCGTCTGCTCCTGCAATAGGTCTGTCACCTAGCGGTGCATTAAGGACATAATTCTTCTGTGCAGCAATGAGGATAAACCTCAGATCACGGATCCAGTCCGCATCATTGCTACTAACATCTTTCAACACAATTTTCTCTAGGAACATATCAAAATAAACATATGAAAGCAACAACGCAAGCTATTGATCTACAACATAATTTGCAAAATACTACCAGGACTAAGTTCATGATAAATTTAAGTTCAATTAATCATATTACTTAAGAACTCCCACTTAGATAGACATCCCTCTAATCTTCTAAGTGATTACATGATCCATATCAACTACACCATGTCCGATCGTCACGTGAGATGGAGTAGTTTCAACGGTGAACATCAATATGTTGATCATATCTACTATATGATTCACGCTCGACCTTTCGGTCTCTGTGTTCCGAGGCCATATCTGCATATGCTAGGCTCGTCAAGTTTAACCTGAGTATTC
This sequence comes from Triticum aestivum, assembly GCF_018294505.1. Taxonomy (NCBI): domain Eukaryota; kingdom Viridiplantae; phylum Streptophyta; class Magnoliopsida; order Poales; family Poaceae; genus Triticum; species Triticum aestivum. The sequence goes on along the minus strand of NC_057798.1, from coordinate 760,810,060 downwards.
TGCGTGTGCAAAACTGGCTTGCACCCATTGTAGATGGACGTTGAGCTTATCACACCCGATCATCACGTGGTGTCTGGGCACGACGAACTTTGGCAATGGTGCATACTCAGGGAGAACACTTCTTGATAATTTAGTGAGAGATCATCTTAAAATGCTACTGTCAATCAAAGCAAGATAAGATGCATAAAGGATAAACATCACATGCAATCAATATAAGTGATATGATATGGCCATCATCATCTTGTGCTTGTGATCTCCATCTCCGAAGCACCGTCATGATCACCATCGTCACCGGCGCGACACCTTGATCTCCATCGTAGCATCGTTGTCGTCTCGCCAATCTTATGCTTCTACGACTATCGCTACCGCTTAGTGATAAAGTAAAGCATTACAGGGCGATTGCATTGCATACAATAAAGCGACAACCATATGGCTCCTGCCAGTTGCCGATAACTTCGCTTACAAAACATGATCATCTCATACAATAAAATATAGCATCACGTCCTGACCATATCACATCACAACATGCCCTGCAAAAACAAGTTAGACGTCCTCTACTTTGTTGTTGCAAATTTTACGTGGCTGCTATGGGCTTAGCAAGAAATGTTCTTACCTACGCATCAAAACCACAACGATAGTTTGTCAAGTTGGTGTTGTTTTAACCTTCGCAAGGACCTGGCGTAGCCACACTCGATTCAACTAAAGTGAGAGAGACAGACACCCGCCAGCCACCTTTAAGCACGAGTGCTCATAACGGTGAAACCAGTCTCGCGTAAGCGTACGCGTAATGTCGGTCCGGGCCGCTTCATCTCACAATACCGCCGAACCAAAGTATGACATGCTGGTAAGCAGTATGACTTGTATCGCCCACAACTCACTTGTGTTCTACTCGTGTATATGACATCTATGCATAAAACCTAGGCTCTGATACCACTGTTGGGGAACGTAGTAATTTCAAAAAAATTCCTACGTACACACAAGATCATGGTGATGACATAGCAACGAGAGGGGAGAGTGTTGTCCACGTACCCTCGTAGACCGTAAGAGGAAGCGTTATGACAACGCGGTTGATGTAGTCGTACGTCTTCACGATCCGACCGATCCAAGCACCGAACGTACGGCACCTCCGAGTTCAGCACGCGTTCAGCTCGATGACGATCCCCGGGCTTCGATCCAGCAAAGCTTCGGGGATGAGTTCCGTCAGCACGACGGCGTGGTGACGATGATGATGTTCTATTGGCGCAGGGCTTCGCCTAAACTCCGCGACGATATGACCGAGGTGGAATATGGTGGAGGGGGGCACCGCACACGGTTAAGGAACGATCTGTAGATCAACTTGTGTTGTCGTGCCTAGAGGTGCCCCCTTGCCCTCGTATATAAAGGAGCAAGGGGGGAGGGGGCGTCCGGCCTAGGAGGGGCGCGCCAAGGGGAGTCCTACTCCCACCGGGAGTAGGACTCCCTCCTTCCTTGTTGGAGTAGGAGAAGGGGGGAAAGAGGGGGACAGGAGGAAGGAAAGGGGGGCCGCACCCCTTGTCCAATTCGGACCAAAGGAGGGCTGCGCGGCTCCTTCCTTTCGGCTTCTCTCCTCTATTCCCGTATGGCCCAATAAGGCCCATATACTCCCCGGCGAATTCCCGTAACTCTCCGGTACTCCAAAAAATACCCGAATCACTCGGAACCTTTCTGAACTGCGAATATACTCGTCCAATATATCGATCTTTACGTCTCGACCATTTCGAGACTCCTCGTCATGTCCCCGATCTCATCCGGGACTCCGAACTCCTTCGGTACATAAAAACTCATAAACTCATAATATAACTGTCATCGAAACCTTAAGCGTGCGGACCCTACGGGTTCGAGAACTATGTAGACATGACCTAAAACTATTCTTGGTCAATAACCAATAGCGGAACCTGGATGCTCATATTGGCTCCTACATATTCTACGAAGATCTTTATCGGTCAAAACGCATAACAACATACGTTGTTCCCTTTGTCATCGGTATGTTACTTGCCCGAGATTCGATCGTCGGTATCCAATACCTAGTTCAATATCGTTATCGGCAAGTCTCTTTACTCATTACATAATGCATCATCCCGCAACTAACTCATTAGTCACATTGCTTGCAAGGCTTATAGTGATGTGCATTACCGAGAGGGCCCAGAGATACCTCTCCGACAATCGGAGTGACAAAACCTAATCTTGAAATACGCCAACCCAACATGTACCTTTGGAGACACCTGTAGTACTCCTTTATAATCACCCAGTTACGTTGTGACGTTTGGTAGCACCCAAAGTGTTCCTCCGGTAAACGGGAGTTGCATAATCTCATAGTTACAGGAACATGTATAAGTCATGAAGAAAGCAATAGCAACATACTAAACGATCAAGTGCTAGGCTAACGGAATGGGTCATGTCAATCACATCATTCTCCTAATGATGTGATCCCGTTAATCAAATGACAACTCATGTCTATGGCTAGGAAACTTAACCATCTTTGATTCAACGAGCTAGTCAAGTAGAGGCATACTAGTGACACTATGTTTGTCTATGTATTCACACATGTATTATGTTTCCGGTTAATACAATTCTAGCATGAATAATAAACATTTATCATGATATAAGGAAATAAATAATAACTTTATTATTGCCTCTAGGGCATATTTCCTTCAGACGCTGCGAGCTGAATCCGCGATCTTCGGTAGCGGAGGCGGGAGCCTCGGCGCCTTTGAACAGCACCTTCCAGACATCTTCGTACGTAGGGTCGAAGAGCCCGCTCAAAGTCTGGTACTGCGCTGGATCGAACTCCCACATGTTGAAGCCCCGTCGTTGGCACGGGAGAATCTGGTGGATGAGCATGACCTGGACCATGTTGACAAGCTTGAGCTTCTTGTCCACCAGCTTTTGGACGCAGGCTTGGAGTCCGGTTAGCTCCTCCGAATCACCCCAAGTCCGGCCGCTCTCTTTCCAGGAGGTGAGCCGTGTGGGGATGCCAGATCTGAATTCGGGGGCCACTGCCCATTCAGGGTCACGCGGCTTGGTGATGTAGAACCACCCCGATTGCCACCCCTTGATGGTTTCCACGAAAGTGCCCTCAAGCCAAGTAACGTGGGACATCCGGCCCACCATGGCGCCTCCGCACTCCGCTTGGCTGCCCTTCACAACCTTCGGCTTGACACTGAAGGTCTTGAGCCACAAGCCGAAGTGGGGCTGGATGCAGAGGAAGGCCTCACAACGACGATAAACGCCGAGATGTTGAGGATGAAATTCGGGGCCAGATCATGGAAATCCAGGCCGTAGTAGAACATGAGCCCCCGGACAAAGGGATGGAGTGGGAAGCCCAGTCCACGGAGGAAATGGGGAAGGAATACTACCCTCTCATGGGGCCTGGGGGTGGGGATGAGCTCTCCCTCGTCGGGGAGCCGGTGTGCGATGTCGCTGGACAAGTATCCGGCGCTGCGCAGCTTCTGGATCTGCCCCTCCGTGACGGAGGAGGCCATCCACTTGCCTCCCGCTCGGGACATATTTGGAGAAGGTTGAGGTGAGATGTGCGGACTTGGGCGCTGTCGCTGGAGCTCGAGTTCGCGGAGATGGATAAGCCAAGGAGGAAGAAGGCGCAGGTAAAAGGGTTGGATCTTTATCCCCTTATATGGGCGGATGGAAACATGCATCCCCACCGGCCTGATAAAACTCGCTTATCCCCCAAGCGCCGCAATCAATGGCGCGGTTGGGTTACCCACGTCCGTATTGATGGGAATCCCGGAATAAGGGGAACACGATCTCTGCTTCGACAAGATGTGCCAAGGCAACCGCTTCGCTAAACGCGCTGAGGTGGTATAATAAAAACAATTCGAGTAAAGGCTTGGTAGTGGTGTGACGTCATGCCACGAAATACATCAGCATATTGAACTTGTGTAAATATTATTCTCTCTACGGTGGTATGTGGAAATTATTTTGCAGAGCCGGACACTATCCTGGTGTTCACAATCTTCTATGAATTATTCGGAGGGAGAACCCGCCTTGCAATGCCGAAGACAACATGCGCGCCGGACTCGTCGTCATTGAAGCCTGGTTTAGGGGCTACTGAGGGAGTTCCGGACTAGGGGGTGTCCGGATAGCCGAACTATCATCATCGGCCGGACTCCAAGACTATGAAGATACAAGATTGAAGACTTCGTCCCGTGTCCGGATGGGACTTTCCTTGGTGTGGAAGGCAAGCTTGGCGATACGGATATGTAGATCTCCTACCATTGTAACCGACTGTGTAACCCTAGCCCTCTCCGGTGTCTATATAAACTGGATGGCTTTAGTCCGTAGGACGAACAACAATCATACCACAGGCTAGCTTCTAGGGTTTAGCCTCCTTGATCTCGTGGTAGATCTACTCTTGTAACACACATCATCAATATTAATCAAGCAGGACGTAGGGTTTTACCGCCATCAAGAGGGCCCGAACCTGGGTAAAACATCGTGTCCCTCGTCTCCTATTACCATCCGCCTAGACGCACAGTTCGGGACCCCCTACCCGAGATCCGCCGGTTTTGACACCGACACTCACCAAGTGGAACGATGAGCTGATCATGCAGTTTTACTCCACTGCCCACTTCTACCCAGATGGGAAGATCATCTGGATGTCAAAAGGTACTAGGTACCAATCCTCTGTGGAAGAATGGGCTCAATTGATCAATGCCCCAGAAGAAAATGAAGATGACTTGGATGTTTATGCTGAGAAGTAGAAAGACCATAACACTATGGCACACATGTACAGAGAGATCCCAGATGATGCTTTGGAGACTCATAAGTTTGGATTTGTCCACTTCTTGTTGTCTGGCTTGTCTACCATCAACTGGATCCTAAGACACACATTGCTACCCAAGTCAGGTGATCACAAGATGATCAAAGGACATGCTATCAATTTGCTACATTTGTTTGATGTGCCTCAAAAGTTTAAAGTCATGAGTCTGATTTTGGAGACAATCAAAAGGACATTAGCTGATCAGAAGAGATCTTGTGGGTATGCCCCACAAATTCAGGAGCTCATCAACTCCAAGATGGGCACATGCAAATATCTATTGGATAAGGAGCACCTGCCCATCTACCCTGAATTTGAAGAAAACAGTGTTGTCATGAGTGAGAATGAACCATCATCAGCTCAAGCACATGAGAAGAGGGAGAAGGCAAGGGCAGAGAAAGCTGCAAAGATGCCAACTGCTGAAGAGGCATCTCCAGTGTTCTTGAAGAGCAAGCAAGACCAGCTTGGATATCTAATCCAATCCACTTTGAGGATTGAGATGGGCTTGACCACCCTGACTCAAAACCAGGAGAGTTTGGAGAGGATCATTGAGCAGAAATTCTATGATCTTGATGTCAAGGTAACTGAGATCCAAACTGCAGTTGAGCAGCTTCAGGAGGAAGCAGAGGAGAAGAAGGGAAAGTCTACTAGTGCTTTTCCTATAGTTCCCAAAGGATAGAGATCTGCTGCAGTACCAGTCACAGATACTAGAGCTACAGTATCAGCACCAGCTGCTACAGCTCCAGTGCCACCTCCAGCAGCCACTCCACCAGCTCCAGCTACATCAACAGAAGCTTTTGTCCTTGGAGCCATCTCTACACCACCTCCCGAAGACCAAGCCTGAGAGTCGTTTAGCACTATGCATTTTTTGAACTTTTTGGTAACTTGTTGCCAAAGGGGGAGAAAATGTATAGATCATAGGCTTCGAGAGAGAGTGTTGCTTTTTATCTTGTTTTTGGTTGAACTTCTTGATTGTGTGCTTGTGAGATACTTGTTTACTTGTTCGATCATGTGTTTGATCATACTACCCTTAATGCTTGTTGGATGATATTATCTCTTATATCCTTATATGATCAATTCACTTGCTTGGTGATGAGTGCATGCTTTTAATTTATATCATTTTGAGCACTCCACCAAGATGTATGTGACATGGAAGAGTGACCCATGATCCTAACACATTGTGCATTTGCAGTCCAAAACAAATTTTAAATAATGCACAAATTTAGGGGGAGCTCTTGCTTATCACATACTTCTCAAAGCGATGATGTTTTTCAATCTTATTATCATTTGTCGAAGCTTTGATCTATATGTTGTCATCAATTACCAAAAAGGGGGAGATTGAAAGTGCAACTATCCCTGGGTGGTTTTGGTAATTCCTAACAACATATAGCTCATTGAGCTAATGCTATTTCAAGATAAATATTTCAGGAAAGCTCAATGTTTGGCATGGCATGGATGAGAAATGTGGACCCCTCAAAATGCTAAGGACAAAAGGATTGGCTCAAGCTCAAAGCACAAGACTCTACATTTTTCATTTTAGTGATCCAAGATCACATTGAGTCCATAGGAAAAGTCAATACTATCAAGAGGGGGTGAGGTGTTGCTTAATGAGTTTCTTACTCAAAGTGCTTAGTGATATGCTCCAAAAACCCGCAACTACTTTCTCACATCCACATATGTCCCAAACCAAAAGTCAAACTCGGCCCCACCGAAACTTTCTATCCGGCGCCACCGAGTTCAGTTGACATAGCCACTGCCAGAAACCCTAGTCTTTTCGGTCTCACCGATAGGGATCTCGATCTCACCGAGATGGGATTGTAATCTCTCTATTTCCCTTCATAACGTTTCGGTCAAACCGAGATGAGCGATCGGTCTCACCGAGATTGCAATGCAAACTCTCTGTTTCCTTTTCGTAACATTTCGGTCCAACCGAGATGAGTGAATCGGTCCCACCGAGTTTGCCTGGCCAACTCTCTGTTTGTCTATTACCAAAATTGGTCTCAGTGAGTTTGTGTGATCGGTCTCACCGAGATTACGTTATGCCCTAACTCTAACGATATCGGTCCCACCGAGTTGACATCTCGGTCCCATCGAAATGCCTAACTGTCACATTATGAACTAAATCGGTCTGACCGAGTTTCACAATTCGGTCCCACCGAGTTTGGTAAATTATGTGTAACGGTTAGATTTTGTGTGGAGGCTATATATACTAGGGATGGCAATGGGTACCCATTACCCGCGTATCCTGTGGGTAAAAACCCTATTAGGGTAAGGATATGGGACAAAAAATTACCCATGGATACTTAAATGGGAAAATATCATACCCATCGGGTAGAGAGGGTACGGGTATGGGATCGTATAACCCATGCCCACATACCCATGTACCCATCTAAAATGTTGACAGGTGAGTTTCCGTTAATATCCCAATGTATTCATTTCCCCTCCTAATTAGGCTAGGGAAAAACTCTAATGTGTATTCAAATTATCTCTATAATTAATCATGATTTGGTGAACTTAAAGTGTATGCATATATATATATATATATATATATATATGTGTGTGTGTGTGTGTGTGTGTGTGTGTGTGTGTGTGTGTGTGTGTGTTGTTATTTATGATTATGTGTTGTTGTTTAACATTTTTATATGTCACTTTATAGGCAAGTATTTTTGTTTATGAGAATATGTTGTTGTTACAATATGTTGTTGTACATTGTTGTTTAAAATGTGTTGCTATTAAAATTTATGATTATATGTTGCTTTTTACAACTATTTTCTACTCAATTGATGTGTTGTAAACGCGGGTATTTTTACCTGCAGGTACCCATATACCCTGTCAGGTGACGGGTATGGGAAAAAATTGTACCCTTGACGGGTATGGGTATGGGTGATGGGTAAACTCAGGGCGGACGGGTAAGGGTATGGGGTAGCTCCACCCGTACCCATACCCTGCGGGTGCCATCCCTAATATATACCCCTCCACCCACTCTTCATTCATGGAGAGAGCCATCAGAACATGCCTACACTTCCAACATACATTTTCTGAGAGAGAACCACCTACACTTGTGTTGAGGTCAAGATATTCCATTCCAACCACATAAATCTTGATCTCTAGCCTTCCCCAAGTTGCTTTCCTCTCAAATCATCTTTCCACCAAATCCAATCCTATGAGAGAGAGTTGAGTGTTGGGGAGACTATCATTTGAAGCACAAGAGCAAGGATTTCATCATCAACACACCATTTGTTACCTCTTGGAGAGTGGTGTCTCCTAGATTGGCTAGGTGTCACTTGGGAGCCTCCGTCAAGATTGTGGAGTTGAACCAAGGAGTTTGTAAGGGCAAGGAGATCGCCTACTTCGTGAAGATGTACCCGAGTGAGGCAAGTCCTTCGTGGGCGACGACCATGGTGGGATAGACAAGGTTGCTTCTTTGTGGACCCTTCGTGGGTGGAGCCCTCCGTGGACTCGTGCAACCGTTACCCTTCGTGGATTGAAGTCTCCATCAACGTGGATGTACGATAGCACCACCTATCGGAACCACGGATAAAAAAATCTCCGTTTCAACATTGCGTTTGCTTCCTCAAACTCCTCCCTTTACCTTCATATGCAATTGTTTTACATTCCGCTACTATACTCTTAGAATTGCATGTGTAGGTTGATTGCTTGACTTGTGCTAAGTTGCTAAAATCTGTCAAGAACTAAAATTGGGAAAAGGCTAGATTTTATTTGGTCAAGTAGTCTAATCACCCCCTCTAGACATACTTTCGATCCTACACTTCTCGGACTCCAGGGCCAGACGCCAGGGTTCCCGGCGTCTGGACCAAGACGCCAGGGACCCTGGCGTCTGGCCCCTAAACTCCGCAAAACTTCCTTTTGCGCTTTTTAAAAACCTTGTGGGCTTTCCCCTTTGGCCCAAATAAAGTGTTCTCGTACCCAAACATTACGGGAAACATCCGGAACCCCTTCCAGTGAATTCCGGAACCCTTCCGGAGACCAAACACTATTATCCCATATATCAAACTTTATCTCCTGACCATTCCAGAGTTCCTTGTCATGTCCATGATCTCATACGGGACTCCGAACAACATTCGGTTACCAACATACATAACTTATATAATATTATATCGTTAACGGACGTTTAAGCGTGCGAACCCTACGAGTTCGAGAACTACGTACACATGACCGAGACACTTCTCTGGTCAATAACCAATAACGGAACCTGGATGCCCATATTGGCTCCTACATATTCTACGAAGATCTTTATCGGTCAAACCTCATAACAACATACGTTGTTCCCTTTGTCATCGGTATGTTACTTGCCCGAAATTCGATCGTCGGTATCTCAATACCTAGTTCAATCTCGTTACCAGTAAGTCTCTTTACTCGTTCCATAATGCATCATCCCGGAACTAACTCATTAGTCACATTGCTTGCAAGGCTTATAGTGATGTGCATTACTGAGAGGGCCCAGAGATACCTCTCCGACATTCGGAGTGACAAATCCCAGTCTCGATCTATGCCAACTCAACAAACACCATCGGAGACACCTGTAGAGCACCTTTATAATCACCCAGTTACGTTGTGACGTCTGGTAGCACACAAAGTGTTCCTCCGGTATTCGGGAGTTGCATAATCTCATAGTCATAGGAACATGTATAAGTCATGAAGAAAGCAATAGCAACATACTAAACGATCAAGTGCTAAGCTAACGGAATGGGTCAAGTCAATCACATCATTCTCTAATGATGTGATCCCGTTAATCAAATAACAACTCATGTCTATGGCTAGGAAACTTAACCATCTTTGATTCAACGAGCTAGTCAAGTAGAGGCATACTAGTGACACTCTGTTTGTCTATGTATTCATACATTTACTAAGTTTCCGGTTAATACAATTCTAGCATGAATAATAAACATTTATCATGATATAAGGAAATATAAATAACAACTTTATTATTGCCTCTAGGGCATATTTCCTTCATTGGTTTCATCTACGGTGGTGGTGTGGTGGTTTTGGAGGTGATGGTGCTTCGGCCAATAGAGTTGATATTGATGCTTCGACCATTGAACATGGTGGTGTTTCCGGGAAGCAAAGTGATCATTCGCCGGTTAAGAAATTGATGAAGATGGTGCTATGGCCGGTGGTGGTAGCGACTATCTTGGCAACAACGATGTTGCTCGATTTGATCATGGCCAGTGGTGGTTTGATCATGTTTTTTTTTTCAATTATGCATCCGTATGGAAAACTTGCTACCTCTTATACCGCGCGTGATTTTAGATGTGAATTATTGCGGCATGAATATCTTTTATACGAACTCTTACTTCATTTTGCGCATTTGTATGAATTTCTAGTTAACGTCAACATTCGCTCGCGAAATTACGAGTTTGCAGAATCTAGTTTACACCAAAGCGCTTAAAATACCGAATAAAAGTTTTACGTGTGGCCTCAAATCGGATTTACAGGCAAGAATATGCGGGATCTTGCTAGAGTTGCCCTGGTTGGGTTGTTGCCGGCCGGCCTTGCTTCCATCCACGGCGCGGCGCAGCAGGGGGCGGTTGTTGTCGACAGAGTGCCGCGGTGAACCGGGAAAAGCCCTGGGAAAAAGGTGCTCCGCCAGCGTGAACTCAAAAACTTACCGCGTGGATCCCATTCCCAGCTGCTGCCGCCGCTGCCAACAGATCGGTAATGGGTGGGGAGGGAATCAAACCAGTCGCAGTCGCGGCCGCAGTCAAGCAAAGGGACACACACGAAGCTGCCTCCCTGCCGCGCCGCGCCGCGCCGTGCGAGCGAGATCTGAGGGCCGCGCGGAAGGAGAAGGGAGACCCGTCCCCGCGAGATCCCGTCGGGCGCCCTCCCCTCCTCCCCGCCGACGGGGCCGGCGCGGCGATGGTGCGGCCGGCGGGCCTCCTCGACCCGGCGACGAGGCGGCGCCCGTTCCTCGACCAGCGCCGCCCGTCCTTCCGGCGCCGCTGGCAGCAGCGCCCGCTCTGGGCGCGCCTCCTGCTCTCGCTCCTCCTCGCCCTCGCCTGCGCGCTCCTCCTCCTCGGCCTCGCCGGCTCCCCCGACCCCTCCTCCCCGCCCGCCACCGACTCCTCCTCCTCCTCCGGATCCGCCGACGCCGACGCCGATGCCGTCTCCTCCCCTCTCCTCCGCCAGGTAACAATAATCATACAACCGATTAAGCCGCACCGCATCTGCCGTTCCGCATTTCGTAAATCGTATTGCCTCGTCTGGCTCGGAACCATCAGATTCTACTGGGTGTTAAGTCATTATAACTGCTGAATTTGCTAGTTCTGTAGTGGTGCTACTTGAGCAGTACTACTCTACACGCTAACTGTTTGTTTAGAGAACATCAATCATGAATGCTGGACTAGCGTCTGAATGTCCTGAACTTTTGATGCGCAGAGATCTTACCTCGAGGTCATCACGGACACGCACAACATGACCGACGAAATGCTGAACGCTCACTCGCTTTCCCGCCAGCTCATGGACCAGATTTCCCTCGCAAAGACCTACATCACGGTCGCGAAAGAAGCCAGCAACCTGCAGTTCGTGGCGGAGCTTGGTGCGCTGGTGCGGCGGGAGCAGAGCATCCTCGCGCGTGCTGCGGCCCATGGTGGAATGGTAGTCAAGGAGGACGCGGAGAAGGCGATCAGGGACATGGCCGTGCTGTTCTATCAGGCTCAGCAGTTCCGGTACGACAGTGCGGTCACCATCTTGAAGCTGAAGGGCCAGATTCTGTCCCTGGAAGAGAAGTCGAAGGCCGAGGCAGACAAGAGCACAAAGTATGGCCAGATTGCTGCTGAGGAGCTCCCAAAGGGGCTTTATTGCCTTGGTGTGCGGTTAACCATGGAATGGTTCAAGAGTGCCGAGCTTCAGAGGAAGTTCTTGGATAGGAGCCCAGCAGTGCAGAGCAATCTGAGGGATAACAGCCTCTATCATTACTGTGTTTTCTCGGACAACATCATCGCTGTATCTGTTGTCGTCAACTCTACAACTCTGAATTCAAAGCACCCTGAAAAGATTGTTTTCCATTTGGTGACCGATGAGGTGAACTATGACCCAATGAGGGCGTGGTTTGCCCTGAATGACTACAGAGGGGCCATTGTGGAGATACAAAAGGTGGAGGACTTCACCTGGCTAAATGCTTCGTATGTTCCTGTCCTTAAACAGCTCCAGGATGCTGCTACACAGAATTTCTACTTCTCTGGAAGTGGTAATCGCGGAACACCAATCAAGTTCAGAAATCCAAAGTACTTATCAATGCTCAACCACCTGAGGTTTTACATCCCAGAGATTTACCCAGAACTGCACAAGGTGGTATTTCTTGATGATGACATTGTTGTTCAGAAGGACCTATCAGATTTGTTTACAATCAACCTCAACGGTAACGTTATGGGGGCAGTTGAGACTTGCATGGAGACGTTCCACAGATTTCATAAGTATCTCAATCATTCTCATCCTCTGATTCGTGCTCATTTTGATCCTGATGCTTGTGGCTGGGCGTTTGGTATGAATGTGCTTGATCTTGTTGAATGGAGGAACAAGAATGTCACAGGTATATATCATTATTGGCAGGAACGCAATGCTGATCATACCCTTTGGAAGCTTGGATCTTTACCACCTGGCCTTCTTGCTTTCTATGGATTGGTTGAAGCACTGGACCCAAAATGGCATGTCTTGGGGCTGGGCTACACAACTGTCGATCCTGATACTATTAAGGAAGGTGCAGTATTGCATTACAATGGAAACTTGAAGCCATGGCTGAAAATTGGGATGGAGAAGTACAAGGGCTTCTGGGACAACTATGTGGATTATTCACACCCTCTGCTTCAACGGTGCTTCATGCGCTGATTAATGTGTATCAATATTAGAACTTTTTGTGACCTTCTGATGGACATGTTTCAAATGCATAGCTTGAACAGGCATACACGAACATTCTTGTGAATTTGATAGGCTTCGTTCACAAGTTACACCCTCAGATTAAACATGGACAGTTGTTTATGCTGGCATGTGTAGTTGATAAGGTACATTGACTACAGATATGACCGGCCACACAGGTAATAGCAGAAGAGCTAAGATTGGCATTCAGTAGGCTGCTACTTGAACAGCATCGATTACATGGCTTCATAACTTGCAACCACCAATGTAATTTTTTCCATTTTGATTTTTTGGTGAGACTGGAGGAAGGGCATAATTGTAGAATTGATTTAAATTATTGAGGTGCTACAACAAGTTTTGAGATACATATTTATTGGATATTCAGACAGGTCAACCTTTTTTTGTCTGGTTATTTATACATCTTCAGAAGAAGAATTATCTTATATCATTTCTAGATTCACTGATTCAGAAGTTAATTTCTATTCATAGTTGCTCAATTTTGTTTGTACCTTTTCTGCGTGAGGCCAATAAAGCTTATTCAGAGGGTGCAGATTTGTGCCTGCTGTGAGAAAATTGTTTGCTGGTAATTTGTTTCATATATCTGTTGTACTTGTATGCTTGGCAAACATGTCTTTGGCACATGTGCTTGTAGTAATAATTGTACATAATATTCTTATGTTGTAACCTCAGAGAAATTTATCATTGAAAGAACTTGTGGAAGCTACCATGCAGCTAGGTGTTCACAGGACGTAAAGTGTAACATGGCCTTACTACTAGGTTCACTGAAGAATCAATCTTCAGTATTCAGGAAATAAATAATTATTATGCTGCCATCAGCTACAAACTGTTAACTAATTATACAAACTGTGTAGCTATATTATTTCCCATTGTTCTCTTCAGAGCTATTCAGCATATGCCAGTGATCTAGGTTTTGCCTCTTGTGATATGCTTTTGCAAATTTTCCTTTCTATACCTTCTATCATTGTATTGCAGAGATTCTTTAAATCCAAACAGTTCTTTATGGATTCGCTGTGGCATCTACCTCCCTTTGATGACTTCTCCATCAACATTGCTGGCAGCAACATCGGTCCTCTTCCTCCTTTTGGATCTAGACTTCCTCTTCCTACGCCTCTTGCTTGTTTCTTTTGATTCCCTGTTATTTGTGGACAAGCTGAGGTTTGCATCTGCAGGGCTGGCAACAGGTTCCACGACTTGCATTATCTCTTGGTTGGCTTCAGCCAAGCTGTCTTTTGAGATCTTCATCTCGCCATCAGGGTTGATTTTCTTCTCTGGTTCGCTAGCAACTTCTTTTCCATCTTCCTGCTCAAGCAGCTTACTCTCTGTGCTGTGGTCGCCTTGGGGGTCCTCCAATTGTTTTTTCCCATCTAGTTCTTCTTTGCTGATTTCTTGACTGTCTTTTGAGATCTTGATCTCACCATCAGGGCTGATTTCCTTCTCTGCTTCTCTAGCAACTTCATTGCCATCTTCCTTCTCAAGCAGCTTACTCTCTTTGCTGTGGTAGCTGACCTCGCCTTGGGGGTCCTCCAATTGTTTTTTCCCATCGAGTTCTTCTTTGCTGATTTCTTGACTGTCTTTTGAGATCTTCATCTCACCATCAGGGTTCATTTCCTTCTCTGGTTCTCTAGCAACTTCTTTGCCGTCTTCCTTCTCAAGCAGCTTACTCTCTCTGCTGTGGTAGCTGACTTCGCCTTGGGTGTCCTCCAATTGTTTTCTCCCATCTACTTCTTCTTTGCTGATTTCTTGACTGTCTGCCGATTGACGAAGTTCAGATTCCTCTGAATGCGTTCCCTTTGGAGGGGGGTCGTCTGAACTTTGATTGGCATCGTCTGTTTTCTCTTGTAAGGCATCATCTTCGAAGTTAGTTGTGAACTTTACAAACTGACCTTCTGATGAACCATCTTCTTGGTGGTTGCTCTCGGATGCGGTGGTGTTGTAGGATTGCAGTTCTTCTGCTTGATCAGGTGTGGAACCACTGGAGTTTTCTTTTTCCTCACCTATGACAGTGTCAGGAGTTACAACATCTTCGTTGTTTGTGCCCACTACAGTTCTCTCATCTTGGTGGTTGCTCTCTGATGCAGTGGTGTCGTCGGAATGCAGTTCTTCTCCTGTAGCAGGCATGGAATCACTGGAATTTATTTTTTCCTCAGGTATCACAGCATCAGGATTTACATCTTTGTTGTTTGTGCTCTCTAAAATTCTCTCGTCTTGGTGGTTGCTCTCTGATGCAGTGGTGTTATAGGAATGATCTTCTGTTGGAGCAGGTATGGTATCACCAGAGCTTGCAGAATTCTCGGGTGCCACAGTGTCAGAAGTTGCATCTTCATTGTTTGTGGCTAACACAGCATTGCCGCTGAACTTGGTCTTGATCTCTTCAAGCTCAGCTTCCTTTTGTTGCAGGAGTTCTTTTATAGAAGACATCTGGTCAGGCCCTGAAGCAGCTACAATCTCTTTCATTTGATTGATATGGCTCTCTTTCTCCACAAGAGCTGCCTCCAGTTCTTTCTGGGTGTTGGTAAGATAGGTGGTGGTTGTTTCTGAATTCATGACCTTGTTCTTCAGTTCTGTCCTCTCAATACTCAGGATAGACGTTTTAGCTTCCAGTTCATCCACTTTTCTCCTCATCTCTTTACTAATTCCCTTTTCATTCTGGCCAAATGAAATAGCAATATTTGGTTAATGAGATATCATTTACTTTGAAAAACAGGTTTGTGAACAAACCAAATAAAATATACTCCCTCCGTCCCAAAATAAGTGTCTCAACTTTGTACTAGCTCTAGTACAAATTTGTACTAAGCTCAAGACACTTATTTTAGGACGGAGGGAGTATCTATAAAGCACACTAATGGAATAGTCAGATAATTTAAGCTCTGCATGTGGTAGTGCTACAAGAATATCATTGCCATAGCTATCCTTAGGTTGTAAATCAAAAATATGTTCAGTGATATTATATGTTTATATTTTGATGTGATATTTCGATATGATATTTCCAGCCCAAGATTTCTGTGTTCGTATCGAATGGAATTCTTTTACGATATTGAATGCTATGAATGCATGATTCCATATTTGACATTATGCTCATTGTTGGACTATAGATCTTTTGTGAGTTTATTAGTGCAGTTGTGTTCTATCTGTACTTCTTTAATTGGTGCTATGAGCATTTGCACAAGCCACATGCCAAGCCTGTATGCCCTATGGGGAGGCTGGGATTACTTTTGGTACTTGTAATCTTTGACCATAATGTTGATTGAAAATCGAGGTTAGAATCTTTCAGCTACAGCCTGCATGATTGCTCATGTAAGACTCTTTGATCCACTGAAGATAAGAAGATATTCATAGCCTGCCCAGGAATATTTATTATTTGGAACTGCTAATATTGGCACCTGAGGATTTTTTGCTCGAGGTCCTAGGGCTACATTTATGTGACGTTATTCAGTGGATAAGAGGACTAAACTCAGCTTACTGGTTAGAGGCGTAGAGCACTTCAGACTTCAGGTGATAAATCACCAAAGTAGGGCAATCATAATCTACTGGCAGCAGTGCAAAGAGATGCAAGCACAGAGAAGTAGCAAAACAATTCTGATGCATGACAAACCGTATCCATACCTCAAGGCGGACTTGGAGGGACATGAGCTGCTGCTCGCGTTCCTGGAGGAGGACGGAGAGGAGGCGCCGCTCCCTCATCTTGTGCAGCACGCTGACGCTCAGCGTGGCGGCACCGACGGCCAGCAGCAGGAGCAGCAGGTAGGGGAGCCTTTTGTAGTTGTTGCTGCCCATTGTGTGGCCTCTTGATCTGTACTTACTACCTCCATCCATGTCCATTTTGTGTGCAGTGCACCCTCTCACTAGCATCCTCCCAGGATCTCCAGCCATTGCTCTGTTTATTGCGCACCGGGACGACATCTGTGGCCGCAGTGTGAAGAAACTTGGCCTTCTTTTCGGTTGCTTGTATTCTGGAAAGGAAAAGCTACTTGCTTAGGAATGCAGGATGCTTCTCTTGCCTCAAGGTGAGGCACATGCTCTTAGGGGTGTGAGGTTTGTCTCTCTCTTTGACTTTTGCTTAGCAGTAACTATGTTGCTTGCATTAGCATCTGCTCTCATGATGAAGATATCTTTGATCAGAAGTCATACGCACGGCACACGGTGTTTACGCTGAGTTTTATACTTCTATTTGCACAAATAGGTACATTCATCTCTTAAGAGAAAGCTGCGAAACTAACCATAATGACAAAAGAATAGACAAAGATACTTATCTTTGACCAGGAAAATCAAGTAATTTATGACCAGAAATCGACTCACTACAAGAATCTTCATGAGAAGTAACAACTTTTTCTCTGAAGTGTTCATGAGCAGACTCTACAAACTGATCTGGACTATTAAGTGACAAGATCTGTAATAATAAAAACATAAAAAGGAATCCTCCCAGATGAAGTGCTGTGGCGGCCATCTGTCTCTTCTTGATTGGCACACTCATACAACAGGTACATTAATTCCAAAGCATTTCTAACTAATCTGTAATGAACTGGCAAGTCGAAAGGCCGAAGCTATCCAACATGAATGATGGGCTTGAAGTTACTATGCCAATCAATCGGTGCAGCCTGTTGAATTCTTCACATCGTTGAAAAATCTTTGTTATTTGAAATCACTCGTCGGTTCAACAAAATTAATTTTATGAGAATGATGGTTCCTGCATTAAGTAAAGAATTCCCCATGAGTTAGCACTCTCAGATTTGATAGCGTCGACCGAAAGCAAATTATGAAGATTACCTGATGATTCCCGTCAATCAACAAGTACTCACTAATCAGTCGTAGTTAACGAAGAGCCTACCCATCCTAGAAATGGGAAGTATTCTGGTAACAAATAGCTACATGACCATGAGAAACTTCACCCAGGACAAGAGTCCACTGTCCAATGTGTTCCTCCCTGCATCGATACATTTCAAGGAGAAGAGCTCTCAGTTGAAGAGAGGGGAAGGCGCACTTGATGGCCCAGGCTCATGGAGCATTTAAGGTTAAACTTAAGGCAACCTGCACAGTTTCATGGCATGGAACCCTTGAAAAGTGGTTGAATTCTATAGCCCTTGGCTGACATGATCTTCACTAGAAACGGCCTCTCCAACAATTTGCGGAGCAAGAACCAAGCCTTGAAACAGTGCTCGCATAACATGGTCAGGTGCTGACCTATACTCCACCCCAAGGCCATGTCCAAATTGACGAGCTGCAACTGTGGCAACTTAACCACCACAAGGCACAATGGTACTGCCGGGGTTCTTTATCTAGCTACTGGTAATCAGATCTTCTCCCTGCCAGGTAAATGCCCAATTAGGTAAAACCTCTCTGTCATTCCTATGAATATATGATGATGACCATCATGAACATACCACCATTGGAGGCTCTGATGTCTCAACGAATTCACCATAGCGGTTGTCAACCATGACCTTGCATCTAAAAGAAGATCCAAACCATGAACAATGTCGGAAAACACGTGAGTTTACTAGGTATGCAATATACTTGCTCCAAAATTCAGAATATAATCTTGCCTTGATCAACTCGATGGCTCTACGGTAACTGCACAACCTCTGTATGAGCGTGCATCCAGTCTCCGGTCCGACGGCATGCGCATCCCAGTCAAGGCCACCATCTGATTACCAGTAGTACATCCCAGTCTCCAGTCCGACAGCATGCGAGGTACAACTGAACCCACATCAGCAACCCATCTAAAGCACCAAGTAGTGGGTGGCTGGGAAGGGGAGAAATCGACTCACCGGCTTGGCTAGCTCTGGATGTCAGACGGTTATCCAAGATGAGGCACAACTTGCACCTGCTGCCCCGTATTCGACCTGGTTGCCTGTCCTCTAGTTCTGAGATTAAGATGGTCGAAAATGTAGTCTTAGTATTCCTGACAGCAAACTTTTTACTTGACGAGATTTACAAAGGTGAAATCATGCAGCTGCTACATGCAAACTGGCATGTGCTGTTTAAAAAAATAGGTGCTGTCTAATATTAGGGTGAACAAAAGCTAACAATACTGCAAATGAAATTAACAGTTGTGACTACGAAAAAAACATGCCGTGTAATAGTTGCATGTGCAAACGAAGAAAGCATGGGAATGTACTAAATGTGTGCAATGCAAATTAAATCAAGCACTCATGTGGCTTTCATATACTCTGAATGAGGGGATGAACTGAGGAGCAGAAGTTGATTTTGCATACCCTCACCTGTAGTTATCGACTTGAAATACTTGTGGCACCCTCATGCAGTTCGTTTTACAACGCCTTGGATAGCCTACTTCTTCGGTTGCCTACTTCTGAAATGACAGCAGTAAATCACGAGATTTCAGAAACAAGCTAGGTGTCAAAAAGTGAGTGTTACTTACCTCAACAGATAAACAAGGGTTTGCTTCTTTTAATTTCTCGGCTTGCTCTTTTATCTCACGACTGTATCAGTGCATGGGAAGAGAAGGCGTACTTGATGGCCCAGGCTCTCAACCTTAAACTTAGTGCTTATCAGAGTCTGTTGTGCATTTTAGTACAAGCAACTGACCTGATAGAAAACATCATATGGATCTCTTAAGGGCACATCACACGATAGCTCACTTGTGCTTCCATCCGTGAATGCCCCGTCAGCAAAAATGATCTGACTCAAGTGAGCGGTCTAGTCAGTCTTGTATCAAAGCAAAAAGGGAAACTATGCAGATAACAGAACATAGCAAAAAAAAAAAAGTCTTTGAGACAATTTCATGTTAAACTGAAGGCCACCTTCATAATATCATGGCGTGGAGCCCTCAGAAGTGGTTGAGCTTGCAATTGGCAAATCTCCCTATGGATAGTAGTATAAGATTGTATCCTGCAATTGCATGCATAATTTCTTAGAAGAGGCAAGAACTGATAAGCAGCCTACTTTTACTGCCTTTCCAACAATTTGCTAGATTTCAGAAGCTAGCTAGGTTTTCAAAAAATGAGAGTTACGTACCTCATAAACAGATAAACAAGGGTTTGCTTCTTTAAGTTTCTCGGCTTGCTCTTTTATCTCATCACCGCAGCCACTTACGTTTAGTTTCAGCAGTGAAGCGGGGAGGTCCTCCTTGGACGGCAGTGATTCGATTCCATCACATCTCATGATCGAAAATTTCTCGAGAGAAGAAAGGCCATATAGCCGAGGGAGAGACTGCAGGTTGCACCTTAAAAATTCTAGACTTTTGAGGGAGGTGAGAAGATTAAGCGCTTGAGCTTGCTCTTCCGTGAAGGTTTCAGTCACGTTATCATAGCAGAACCCTAATGTGTGAAGGGTAGCGGCAAGGCGTCTGCAAATGGGAGCAATAAGCACTGCCAGGATGTTACCCACCCGCATTTCTTCCAGTTGGAATGAACCTGGGTGCAAATATTTGCTCATCGCCACCTCTGGGATCAGACCTGCAGCTACAGAGGTATTTTTTTCGTCCAAAGACTTGTCATGGGCTGCCAATTCCTCGAGGACGACTGGATTGAACCATTCTGCAGAGAATATGCTGGCGCCGTCGAATTCAAGTAGTTTTCTCAGGGAGTTCATCTTTTGGAGGTCTGACACTGACAATGAGACATGTGGTGATCCATCAATATCTATAGACTCTACTTTATCCATATTTTGGAAGGCCAAAGCACCATCATACCTATAAGCAGACAAACACTTTCCATCATACGTCAAACCTATGGTAAACCGGTTGTGCAGAGAAATGTCTGTTAGTGTAGAAGTATGAGGCAGAGAGGGGAACTGAGATAACTCTGGGCAATCAGCAATACGAAGTCGGCAAAGGTTGGTACAACACTGCAAGAAGGAAAACGAGGACAGAAGGGGGCAACACCAGCATTCAATGCTTTCAAGCCTTGAAAACAAAGGGCTATTGGGTCCCCCGACCCATTCCTCAAGTTCTGGCATATCCCCAATGATAACTGTCTTCAGGTGCATAAAACTTCTCTCTGTAAGACCAATAAATCCAGGCCCAAACACACGAATCCCAGCAATATTCTCCAGTTGGAGGTTGGTGAGGTGTGGTAACTGCTCAAAAGGTGGAAGAGTGCCCCAATATATACCATTCAGATGTAGAGACTCCAGCCTTTTTATGCTAATGTCACTGCACAACCAGCTAGGACCAGTGGCAAAACCATAATCTATAATGCCAAGCTTTCTAAGATTAGGGGGTGGTTGAAGACCCTCGAGAATATCACCATCTGTAATCTTTTGCCCTGCACCCCAAACTAATTCCAATTCTTTCAGATTTCTTTTATCCTTCAATTTAGCATCATTAGCTTCTTTTTTGGATGCCACGGTTTCAAGATTACATATAGCAAGCTGTCCTCCAAGCTCTGTCAATTCCCCCAGCTGGCTCAGTTCATATCCAACACTTTCTTTCTTAACATGAAATTCTCTTAGCTCCTGTAACCACTTCATCTTTCCAACCTCAGGGATACTGGAATGGAGTTCTTCCTCAGAATAAAGATGGCGTAAACTCATGAGAAGGCTAATGCTTTTAGGAAAGAAAATTATATAATAGTGCCAATCATAGAGGTCCAAGAATTTCAAAAGGTAAAATCTTGGTAATGTTCTAGGTGGATGCTTATTATATCTCTCATCACTAGGTGGTGTGAGTTTAAGGTATTGGAGGTGGATAAGATTTGAAAAGCTCTTTGGCAAATCTTTTGGAAAGCTAGGTATAAATAGAACCCGGAGACTCTTTATTCCTTCAAATGCATCTTTCAGAATAGTACATGTTTCTACATCATGTAATCCAAAAATCATCAAGCTATGCAGATTTCCAATGTCTATTACACTCTTGAGTTTACCTATTTCCTCTCCAAAACTTTTATCATATTTATCTCTTACAGTGATTGATAAGTGCCGAACAGATTGTGGCATGTCATTGGCTCTAAAACTTAAACTACTTATATTCACACACTCTTGTGATGAAACATGCCGAGATAGTTCATGCAATAAATCATGCATCACGTAGTATTCACCATTCATATCACTATCCTTTATGAGGAAACCATTGTCCACTAGTTCTTCTAAGTAATTCTTGTCATTTTGGCAATTTGAGTCTATAATACCCATTGTGATCCAGAAGTTAGTGATTTTTTCCAAATCATAAAACTTGTAATCTTCTGGGAAGAGGGCACAATAAAAAAAGCATTTCTGCAGATGGAAAGGAAGGTAGTTATAGCTGATTTGCAGAGATGGGAAAATATCATCGTCATTTTTTGCACTGTGCCATTCATTCTTTTCAAGAATTCCCATCCAGTATTGCCAACAGATGTTTTTCTTCAACAGCCGGCCAACTGTATTTGCTGCAAGTGGCGAACCCTTCAGTTTCTTTGCAATATCTCTTGCAACATTAACTAAGTCATCATCATAAAGCCTGGGTTTGTTATGAGCAAATATACATGCTTCGAACAATGCAAAGAAGTCATCAGGATCTAAACCATGCAGTTTTACTGGATCAGTTGTTTTGACCATTTGTTCTACAGATGGCAAACGGGTAGTGACAAGAACCATGCTGCCCTTGGTTTCCCCTATTGTGAGTGGGGCTAATAGGTTTTCCCAATCACGCTCGCTATTGCATGTCCACACATCATCCAACACAATTAAGAACCTCTTGGAGTCTAGTTTCTCTGCAATGGCTCTTTGAAGTTGATCTAAATTTGTTGTTTCATATGTGTTGGCATTAGTTCCAGATATGCAGCCAAGTATCTCCTTGGTGAGCCTGATCACATCAAAACTAGTTGAGACACATACCCAGACCCTGACAGGGAAGTGCCCCTTGATCCTTTCATCATTATACAGGTGCTGTGTGAAGGTTGTCTTTCCGATGCCCCCCGGGCCAACTAAAGGCAGAACAGAGAGGGTTTTATCATGGTATGTGCCACCGGTAAGTGCATTTACAGTTTGCTCAAAAATGTCATTCCTTCCATACAGTTTTCTATCTTGTGGAACTATGGAACCAGTTGGAGGCCTTTCAATGGTGGCATGTGTGCTTAATGCAATGCTACTGTGGTCTGCAGTTTTGACTTTGAGCAGGTCAGAGACAAGCAGGCATATGGAGTTCATCTCCTCTATGACAGACTTGATTTTCTTGGACATGGCTACTCTGTTGAATGACAACTTAATATCAACATCGCCATCATCATTACTAGCACCAGGCATGTCTTCACTACTGGTAGCAGCAGCAGCAGCAACAACTGCAGGAGGAGGATCATCACCTAGAGTGCGCGGAGATGAAAAGCACGGAAGGCAGTTGCCGAGGGTGTAGCGAGCAACATGGCGTCCATGGACCGAATGGCCCTTGATGCTGCCGCCCATCTCCGCAGCAGCCTCCTTGGTGCCATCGACCTCGTCCTGGATGGGTGAATCATGAAGCATTTTAGACAACGGCGCAGATCTCTGCACCAAGGTTACTACAGATCGATGCATTTTAGACTAGACTACAGTTACTACAGACCTGGATCATGAAGTAGTGGAGCTCATCGAGTACGTCCTCGGCCTCGTCGGCCTTCTTGCTCAACGTCCCCAGCAGTCCGCGCAGGCCAGGATCGTCGCCCACGTCCCTGCCCACGGATGCAGACAGCAGCCCCTGTGTGTACTGAAGCTGGTTCTTGGCGGTCAGGAAGTTGCTGCCGAGGTCGGAGCTGTCCATGTAGGCGGACACCAGCGGGTCGAACAGCTTGGTGAGCACCTTGCCGACGAGCCAGTTGGCCGCGCCGACGGCCATCTTCATCTCCATGGCAGTCGCTCAGCGGGGTGCTCCGGTGATTGAAATCGCCTTCGGTCAGTGGGAGCTTGGTGGTGGTGGTGGTGGTGGTGGTGGTGGTGGTAGAAGAGTGTTTGCAAATCTGGAAGAAGACTTGGTGGGTCGTCTTATGTCTGCAAGATCCATTGTATACAATATAAAACGGTTAAAGACACGCTGGTGCTCTACTCCAGGAGGAGGCATCCAATGAAGCGGAGTAAATTATGTGAGCCAACGCGCTTCGCTCTGAACCCAACGACTCCATGCTGCAACCACTGTTGCTTCATTGCGTACACACACATGCTCTATGCTTAAGTTATGGCAAGAAATATAGAAATAGTACACACCCTCATACGGCAGCAAATTAATACTCCCTCCGTCCCATAACATAAGAACGTTTTTCAATCTATGTTAGTTTGAAAAATGTTCTTATATTATAGGACGGAGGGAGTAGTATAGTAGGCGATTTAGTAAACAGAAAATGACTAACAGTAACATAACTTGAGCATACAGGATGTGCGGTAGAACGGGACATTAGTGTGGGTCAGGTAATTAAGGGAACCTGATAGTCAAAAGACACACACTACGTACTTGTAAAATGTAATTAAGGCTGTGTTCGGCAACCCTCCAATCCTCGGTCACGGAGCGGAGCGGGCGGAGCATCGTATTAGCCGCTCCATAAATTACAACTGGCTGCTGCTCCGGAATGGAGTTGCGGAGCCGGAGGGAGTTCGAACAGGCTCTATAAATGGCACCCATTGCGAGGAAATGTACACCTCCATCCTGACTGTGTGCAAGAACGACACGTGAAGGTGTCGGGGCGAGGCTGATGCGGTGGCAAGAGGTAAGCAGGATGACGCGTTTGCTACTTGAGCTTAGGAGGAACCCTAGCTAGGAGGGAGCAACCCACCAGACTGATGGCGAACAAAACTGATCCCAACTATTGAGTGACAAAATTTCAAGTATATATAAAAACATAAGCAAAGTGGATCCCTTGGTACACAAAGCAATCCTTGAAAATGAAGTGCTGTGACAGTCATCTATCTCTTATGCAGTTGGCAAACTCATACGACCGGTGCATGGTACGTCGATTCCAAAGCATTTCTATACCACCTGGTACGGTTTGAAGCGGTAACCTGATGAACTGCCAAGTCAATGGCAGAAGCTATCCAATGCACGATGAAGCCCGCCGAATCCTTCACAACCTTGACAAGAATTTGGTGAGCATGATGGTTCCTGCTCCTGCATTAGGTAAAAAATTCCTTCTGTGAGTTAGCACCATTGTCAGATATGACAGCATCGATAACAAGCAAACTATGAAGATTACCTGATAATTCCCACTTCAATCTACATGTACTCACTAATCAATTATAGTTAACCAAGAGTCTACCCTTTCAAGAAATGGAATGTCTTTTGGTAATAAACAGCCATATGACCACCATTGTAGAAATGGGACATCTTCTGGTAACAAATAGCTACATGACATTCAGAACTTCACCCAGGACAAGAGCCCACTGTGTCCAATGCGTTCCTCCCTGCATCAATACGTTTCAAGAGAGAAGAGCCATCAGTGCAAGGGTGGAGAAGGCGTACTTGATGGCTCAGGCTCTCTCAACCTTAGTCTTAGTGACCGTTAGAGTCTGTCGTGCATTAGCACAAATGATCAGGATGCAAGGATGTCAATTCTCATACTGACCTGACAAAAGACAGCATATGGATCTCTTAAGGGCCCATCACATGATAGCTCGCTTGTGCTTCCATCCATGAATGTCCCGTCAGCAAAGATGACCTGATTCAAGTGAACTAATCGCTCTTGCATCAAAGCAAAGATGGAAACTATGCAGAATTGAAGATAGCAAAAATATAGTTTTGGGGGAAAAATTTAATCCAGTTCGAGCAAAATAGTAAATAAATGGAATAAACTGCCCTCAAATATATTATTCAAAAAACAGCTAAAAAACAAACAGAAATTTATAGAGCAGGGTATACAAACACACCTCTGAAGCATAACCCGGAGTTTCCCCAGCGGTTGGCTTAATAAACGATACTACTGGGCAAGTCTGTTGAACAACTTCACAGAATGCTATGAGTCTCTCCCTGTTGCCAAGCTCTACTGCCTGAAAGCAAAATAGCCAATATAGTTATTTCATTGGTCTTAAAAAATGCCGTGACATGGTAGCACTGACAGGCACAGAGTCAAATGATTTAAAGAGACCGCTTGACCTTCTGTCAAGATCAAACTTTGAATTAGATGGTTTCTGCAGCCAGGCGTTCTCCACAAATAAAACGTTGGAAGAATGTCACCATTTAATCAGTCTCTTAATCTACTCTATTAATAATGTTTATTTTCTGAAATATGTTTCCCTACATTAGCTTTCTGAATATGTGACGCAGCGCAGTAGCTATGCTGATTTACCAAAAATCAATTAAAAGCTAAAGTGTTTTCAGACTGTCACATCTTGTTCGTGTGGACACTCATGTTCCTAGTGAATTATTGCGAAATATTCTGTTCATACTAATTAATGTTGAACTTAAATCAACCTGCACAATATCATGGCGTGGTGCCCTCGGAAGTGGTTGAACTCTATAGCCCTTGGCTGACATGACCTCTGCAATTAGCAAACCCCCCTGTGGAAAGTATAAGATTGTCACTTGCAATTGCATGCATAATTTTCCGAAAGAGGCAAAGAATGATAAGCAAACCACTTTTACTGCCTCTCCAACCATTTGCGGAGCAAGAAACAAGCCCTGAAACATCGCTCGCATAACATGTCCAGGTGCTGACCCAAACTCCACCCCAAGTCCGGGTGCGGATAGGCGAGCTGCAGCTGCGGCAACCAAATCTTTCTTCCCAGCAACGTAGCCACCACAAGGTGCGATGGTACCACCAGGGTTCTTTATCAAGCTGCCGGCAATCAGATCTGCTCCCTGTCATGCAAATGCCCAATTAAGTAAGACTGCTCTGTTATTCCTATGATGTTGACCATTGTGAACATACCACCATTGGAGGCTCCGATGTCTCAACGAATTCACCGTAGCAGTTGTCAACCATAACCTTGCAGTTTGGATTTTGCATCTGAAGTGAGTCCCAAAACATGAA